>NC_089735.1:16573162-16873162 GCF_035083965.1 Branchiostoma lanceolatum
CTATAATAGTGATGTTAAAAGCGGATTTGCATTGAAAACGACGTAGAACGGCCTAATAAGCTGTTCTAAGTCATTTGCAAGCGATTCCGAGCGGTTTGGCGAGAAAAAAAGCCAAGATGAAATTTTGCCGGCAAAGGCCGTATTATGCTCCAAAACGTCGAAATAGGCCTTAAAACAGAGGTTTGGAGCGAAATTAGCACTTTGAAATTTTTTGTCGGGGAAAAAGCGGATTTGCATTGAAAACGACGTAGAACGGCCTAATAAGCTGTTCTAAGTCATTTGCAAGCGATTCCGAGCGGTTTGGCGAGAAAAAAAGCCAAGATGAAATTTTACCGGCAAAGGCCGTATTATGCTCCAAAACGTCGAAATAGGCCTTAAAACAGAGGTTTGGAGCGAAATTAGCACTTTGAAATTTTTTGTCGGGGAAAAAGTGGATTTGCATTGAAAACGACGTAGAACGACCTAATAAGCTGTTCTAAGTCATTTGCAAGCGATTCCGAGCGGTTTGGCGAGAAAAAAAGCCAAGATGAAATTTTACCGGCAAAGGCCGTATTATGCTCCAAAACGTCGAAATAGGCCTTAAAACAGAGGTTTGGAACGAAATTAGCACTTTGAAAATTTGTGTCGGGGAAAAAGCGGATTTGCATTGAAAACGACGTAGAACGGCCTAATAAGCTGTTCTAAGTCATTTGCAAGCGATTCCGAGCGGTTTGGCGAGAAAAAAAGCCAAGATGAAATTTTGCCGGCAAAGGCCGTATTATGCTCCAAAACGTCGAAATAGGCCTTAAAACAGAGGTTTGGAGCGAAATTAGCACTTTGAAATTTTTTGTCTGGGAAAAAAGCGGATTTGCATTGAAAACGACGTAGAACGGCCTAATAAGCTGTTCTAAGTCATTTGCAAGCGATTCCGAGCGGTTTGGCGAGAAAAAAAGCCAAGATGAAATTTTGCCGGCAAAGGCCGTTTTATGCTCCAAAACGTCGAAATAGGCCTTAAAACAGAGGTTTGGAGCGAAATTAGCACTTTGAAATTTTTTGTCGGGGAAAAAGCGGATTTGCATTGAAAACGACGTAGAACGGCCTAATAAGCTGTTCTAAGTCATTTGCAAGCGATTCCGAGCGGTTTGGCGAGAAAAAAAGCCAAATGAAATTTTGCCGGCAAAGGCCGTATTATGCTCCAAAACGTCGAAATAGGCCTTAAAACAGAGGTTTGGAGCGAAATTAGTACTTTGAAATTTTTTGTCGGGGAAAAAGCGGATTTGCATTGAAAACGACGTAGAACGGCCTAATAAGCTGTTCTAAGTCATTTGCAAGCGATTCCGAGCGGTTTGGCGAGAAAAAAAGCCAAGATGAAATTTTGCCGGCAAAGGCCGTATTATGCTCCAAAACGTCGAAATAGGCCTTAAACAGAGGTTTGGAGCGAAATTAGCACTTTGAAATTTTTTGTCGGGGAAAAAGCGGATTTGCATTGAAAACGACGTAGAACGGCCTAATAAGCTATTCTAAGTCATTTGCAAGCGATTCCGAGCGGTTTGGCGAGAAAAAAAGCCAAGATGAAATTTTACCGGCAAAGGCCGTATTATGCTCCAAAACGTCGAAATAGGCCTTAAAACAGAGGTTTGGAGCGAAATTAGCACTTTGAAATTTTTTGTCGGGGAAAAAGCGGATTTGCATTGAAAACGACGTAGAACGGCCTAATAAGCTGTTCTAAGTCATTTGCAAGCGATTCCGAGCGGTTTGGCGAGAAAAAAAGCCAAGATGAAATTTTACCGGCAAAGGCCGTATTATGCTCCAAAACGTCGAAATAGGCCTTAAAACAGAGGTTTGGAGCGAAATTAGCACTTTGAAATTTTTTGTCTGGGAAAAAGCGGATTTGCATTGAAAACGACGTAGAACGGCCTAATAAGCTGTTCTAAGTCATTTGCAAGCGATTCCGAGCGGTTTGGCGAGAAAAAAAGCCAAGATGAAATTTTGCCGGCAAAGGCCGTATTATGCTCCAAAACGTCGAAATAGGCCTTAAAACAGAGGTTTGGAGCGAAATTAGCACTTTGAAATTTTTTGTCGGGGAAAAAGCGGATTTGCATTGAAAACGACGTAGAACGGCCTAATAAGCTGTTCTAAGTCATTTGCAAGCGATTCCGAGCGGTTTGGCGAGAAAAAAAGCCAAGATGAAATTTTACCGGCAAAGGCCGTATTATGCTCCAAAACGTCGAAATAGGCCTTAAAACAGAGGTTTGGAGCGAAATTAGCACTTTGAAATTTTTTGTCTGGGAAAAAGCGGATTTGCATTGAAAACGACGTAGAACGGCCTAATAAGCTGTTCTAAGTCATTTGCAAGCGATTCCGAGCGGTTTGGCGAGAAAAAAAGCCAAGATGAAATTTTGCCGGCAAAGGCCGTTTTATGCTCCAAAACGTCGAAATAGGCCTTAAAACAGAGGTTTGGAGCGAAATTAGCACTTTGAAATTTTTTGTCTGGGAAAAAGCGGATTTGCATTGAAAACGACGTAGAACGGCCTAATAAGCTGTTCTAAGTCATTTGCAAGCGATTCCGAGCGGTTTGGCGAGAAAAAAAGCCAAGATGAAATTTTGCCGGCAAAGGCCGTTTTATGCTCCAAAACGTCGAAATAGGCCTTAAAACAGAGGTTTGGAGCGAAATAAGCACTTTGAAATTTTTTGTCGGGGAAAAAGCGGATTTGCATTGAAAACGACGTAGAACGGCCTAATAAGCTGTTCTAAGTCATTTGCAAGCGATTCTGAGCGGTTTGGCGAGAAAAAAGCCAAGATGAAATTTTGCCGGCAAAGGCCGTATTATGCTCCAAAACGTCGAAATAGGCCTTAAAACAGAGGTTTGGAGCGAAATTAGCACTTTGAAATTTTTTGTCGGGGAAAAAGCGGATTTGCATTGAAAACGACGTAGAACGGCCTAATAAGCTGTTCTAAGTCATTTGCAAGCGATTCCGAGCGGTTTGGCGAGAAAAAAAGCAAGATGAAATTTTGCCGGCAAAGGCCGTATTATGCTCCAAAACGTCGAAATAGGCCTTAAAACAGAGGTTTGGAGCGAAATTAGCACTTTGAAATTTTTTGTCTGGGAAAAAGCGGATTTGCATTGAAAACGACGTAGAACGGCCTAATAAGCTGTTCTAAGTCATTTGCAAGCGATTCCGAGCGGTTTGGCGAGAAAAAAAGCCAAGATGAAATTTTACCGGCAAAGGCCGTATTATGCTCCAAAACGTCGAAATAGGCCTTAAAACAGAGGTTTGGAACGAAATTAGCACTTTGAAATTTTTTGTCTGGGAAAAAGCGGATTTGCATTGAAAACGACGTAGAACGGCCTAATAAGCTGTTCTAAGTCATTTGCAAGCGATTCCGAGCGGTTTGGCGAGAAAAAAAGCCAAGATGAAATTTTGCCGGCAAAGGCCGTATTATGCTCCAAAACGTCGAAATAGGCCTTAAAACAGAGGTTTGGAGCGAAATTAGCACTTTGAAATTTTTTGTCGGGGAAAAAGCGGATTTGCATTGAAAACGACGTAGAACGGCCTAATAAGCTGTTCTAAGTCATTTGCAAGCGATTCCGAGCGGTTTGGCGAGAAAAAAAGCCAAGATGAAATTTTACCGGCAAAGGCCGTATTATGCTCCAAAACGTCGAAATAGGCCTTAAAACAGAGGTTTGGAGCGAAATTAGCACTTTGAAATTTTTTGTCTGGGAAAAAGCGGATTTGCATTGAAAACGACGTAGAACGGCCTAATAAGCTGTTCTAAGTCATTTGCAAGCGATTCCGAGCGGTTTGGCGAGAAAAAAGCCAAGATGAAATTTTGCCGGCAAAGGCCGTTTTATGCTCCAAAACGTCGAAATAGGCCTTAAAACAGAGGTTTGGAGCGAAATTAGCACTTTGAAATTTTTTGTCGGGGAAAAAGCGGATTTGCATTGAAAACGACGTAGAACGGCCTAATAAGCTGTTCTAAGTCATTTGCAAGCGATTCCGAGCGGTTTGGCGAGAAAAAAAGCCAAGATGAAATTTTGCCGGCAAAGGCCGTTTTATGCTCCAAAACGTCGAAATAGGCCTTAAAACAGAGGTTTGGAGCGAAATTAGCACTTTGAAATTTTTTGTCGGGGAAAAAGCGGATTTGCATTGAAAACGACGTAGAACGGCCTAATAAGCTGTTCTAAGTCATTTGCAAGCGATTCCGAGCGGTTTGGCGAGAAAAAAAGCCAAGATGAAATTTTGCCGGCAAAGGCCGTATTATGCTCCAAAACGTCGAAATAGGCCTTAAAACAGAGGTTTGGAGCGAAATTAGCACTTTGAAATTTTTTGTCGGGGAAAAAGCGGATTTGCATTGAAAACGACGTAGAACGGCCTAATAAGCTGTTCTAAGTCATTTGCAAGCGATTCCGAGCGGTTTGGCGAGAAAAAAAGCCAAGATGAAATTTTGCCGGCAAAGGCCGTATTATGCTCCAAAACGTCGAAATAGGCCTTAAAACAGAGGTTTGGAGCGAAATTAGCACTTTGAAATTTTTTGTCGGGGAAAAAGCGGATTTGCATTGAAAACGACGTAGAACGGCCTAATAAGCTGTTCTAAGTCATTTGCAAGCGATTCCGAGCGGTTTGGCGAGAAAAAAAGCCAAGATGAAATTTTACCGGCAAAGGCCGTATTATGCTTCAAAACGTCGAAATAGGCCTTAAAACAGAGGTTTGGAGCGAAATTAGCACTTTGAAATTTTTTGTCGGGGAAAAAGCGGATTTGCATTGAAAACGACGTAGAACGACCTAATAAGCTGTTCTAAGTCATTTGCAAGCGATTCCGAGCGGTTTGGCGAGAAAAAAAGCCAAGATGAAATTTTACCGGCAAAGGCCGTATTATGCTCCAAAACGTCGAAATAGGCCTTAAAACAGAGGTTTGGAGCGAAATTATCACTTTGAAATTTTTTGTCTGGGAAAAAGCGGATTTGCATTGAAAACGACGTAGAACGGCCTAATAAGCTGTTCTAAGTCATTTGCAAGCGATTCCGAGCGGTTTGGCGAGAAAAAAAGCCAAGATGAAATTTTACCGGCAAAGGCCGTATTATGCTCCAAAACGTCGAAATAGGCCTTAAAACAGAGGTTTGGAGCGAAATTAGCACTTTGAAATTTTTTGTCTGGGAAAAAGCGGATTTGCATTGAAAACGACGTAGAACGGCCTAATAAGCTGTTCTAAGTCATTTGCAAGCGATTCCGAGCGGTTTGGCGAGAAAAAAAGCCAAGATGAAATTTTACCGGCAAAGGCCGTATTATGCTCCAAAACGTCGAAATAGGCCTTAAAACAGAGGTTTGGAGCGAAATTATCACTTTGAAATTTTTTGTCTGGGAAAAAGCGGATTTGCATTGAAAACGACGTAGAACGGCCTAATAAGCTGTTCTAAGTCATTTGCAAGCGATTCCGAGCGGTTTGGCGAGAAAAAAAGCCAAGATGAAATTTTACCGGCAAAGGCCGTATTATGCTCCAAAACGTCGAAATAGGCCTTAAAACAGAGGTTTGGAGCGAAATTAGCACTTTGAAATTTTTTGTCGGGGAAAAAGCGGATTTGCATTGAAAACGACGTAGAAAGGCCTAATAAGCTGTTCTAAGTCATTTGCAAGCGATTCCGAGCGGTTTGCGAGAAAAAAAGCCAAGATGAAATTTTACCGGCAAAGGCCGTATTATGCTCCAAACGTCGAAATAGGCCTTAAAACAGAGGTTTGGAGCGAAATTAGCACTTTGAAATTTTTTGTCTGGGAAAAAGCGGATTTGCATTGAAAACGACGTAGAACGGCCTAATAAGCTGTTCTAAGTCATTTGCAAGCGATTCCGAGCGGTTTGGCGAGAAAAAAAGCCAAGATGAAATTTTACCGGCAAAGGCCGTATTATGCTCCAAAACGTCGAATAGGCCTTAAAACAGAGGTTTGGAGCGAAATTAGCACTTTGAAATTTTTTGTCGGGGAAAAAAGCGGATTTGCATTGAAAACGACGTAGAACGGCCTAATAAGCTGTTCTAAGTCATTTGCAAGCGATTCCGAGCGGTTTGGCGAGAAAAAAAGCCAAGATGAAATTTTGCCGGCAAAGGCCGTATTATGCTCCAAACGTCGAAATAGGCCTTAAAACAGAGGTTTGGAGCGAAATTAGCACTTTGAAATTTTTTGTCGGGGAAAAAGCGGATTTGCATTGAAAACGACGTAGAACGGCCTAATAAGCTGTTCTAAGTCATTTGCAAGCGATTCCGAGCGGTTTGGCGAGAAAAAAAGCCAAGATGAAATTTTGCCGGCAAAGGCCGTATTATGCTCCAAAACGTCGAAATAGGCCTTAAAACAGAGGTTTGGAGCGAAATTAGCACTTTGAAATTTTTTGTCGGGGAAAAAGCGGATTTGCATTGAAAACGACGTAGAACGGCCTAATAAGCTGTTCTAAGTCATTTGCAAGCGATTCCGAGCGGTTTGGCGAGAAAAAAAGCCAAGATGAAATTTTACCGGCAAAGGCCGTATTATGCTTCAAAACGTCGAAATAGGCCTTAAAACAGAGGTTTGGAGCGAAATTAGCACTTTGAAATTTTTTGTCGGGGAAAAAAGCGGATTTGCATTGAAAACGACGTAGAACGACCTAATAAGCTGTTCTAAGTCATTTGCAAGCGATTCCGAGCGGTTTGGCGAGAAAAAAAGCCAAGATGAAATTTTACCGGCAAAGGCCGTATTATGCTCCAAAACGTCGAAATAGGCCTTAAAACAGAGGTTTGGAGCGAAATTATCACTTTGAAATTTTTTGTCGGGGAAAAAGCGGATTTGCATTGAAAACGACGTAGAACGGCCTAATAAGCTGTTCTAAGTCATTTGCAAGCGATTCCGAGCGGTTTGGCGAGAAAAAAAGCCAAGATGAAATTTTACCGGCAAAGGCCGTATTATGCTCCAAAACGTCGAAATAGGCCTTAAAACAGAGGTTTGGAGCGAAATTAGCACTTTGAAATTTTTTGTCTGGGAAAAAGCGGATTTGCATTGAAAACGACGTAGAACGGCCTAATAAGCTGTTCTAAGTCATTTGCAAGCGATTCCGAGCGGTTTGGCGAGAAAAAAAGCCAAGATGAAATTTTACCGGCAAAGGCCGTATTATGCTCCAAAACGTCGAAATAGGCCTTAAAACAGAGGTTTGGAGCGAAATTATCACTTTGAAATTTTTTGTCTGGGAAAAAGCGGATTTGCATTGAAAACGACGTAGAACGGCCTAATAAGCTGTTCTAAGTCATTTGCAAGCGATTCCGAGCGGTTTGGCGAGAAAAAAAGCCAAGATGAAATTTTACCGGCAAAGGCCGTATTATGCTCCAAAACGTCGAAATAGGCCTTAAAACAGAGGTTTGGAGCGAAATTAGCACTTTGAAATTTTTTGTCGGGGAAAAAGCGGATTTGCATTGAAAACGACGTAGAAAGGCCTAATAAGCTGTTCTAAGTCATTTGCAAGCGATTCCGAGCGGTTTGGCGAGAAAAAAAGCCAAGATGAAATTTTACCGGCAAAGGCCGTATTATGCTCCAAAACGTCGAAATAGGCCTTAAAACAGAGGTTTGGAGCGAAATTAGCACTTTGAAATTTTTTGTCTGGGAAAAAGCGGATTTGCATTGAAAACGACGTAGAACGGCCTAATAAGCTGTTCTAAGTCATTTGCAAGCGATTCCGAGCGGTTTGGCGAGAAAAAAAGCCAAGATGAAATTTTACCGGCAAAGGCCGTATTATGCTCCAAAACGTCGAAATAGGCCTTAAAACAGAGGTTTGGAGCGAAATTAGCACTTTGAAATTTTTTGTCGGGGAAAAAGCGGATTTGCATTGAAAACGACGTAGAACGGCCTAATAAGCTGTTCTAAGTCATTTGCAAGCGATTCCGAGCGGTTTGGCGAGAAAAAAAGCCAAGATGAAATTTTACCGGCAAAGGCCGTATTATGCTCCAAAACGTCGAAATAGGCCTTAAAACAGAGGTTTGGAGCGAAATTAGCACTTTGAAATTTTTTGTCGGGGAAAAAGCGGATTTGCATTGAAAACGACGTAGAACGGCCTAATAAGCTGTTCTAAGTCATTTGCAAGCGATTCCGAGCGGTTTGGCGAGAAAAAAAGCCAAGATGAAATTTTGCCGGCAAAGGCCGTTTTATGCTCCAAAACGTCGAAATAGGCCTTAAAACAGAGGTTTGGAGCGAAATTAGCACTTTGAAATTTTTTGTCTGGGAAAAAGCGGATTTGCATTGAAAACGACGTAGAACGGCCTAATAAGCTGATCTAAGTCATTTGCAAGCGATTCCGAGCGGTTTGGCGAGAAAAAAAGCCAAGATGAAATTTTACCGGCAAAGGCCGTATTATGCTCCAAAACGTCGAAATAGGCCTTAAAACAGAGGTTTGGAGCGAAATTAGCACTTTGAAATTTTTTGTCTGGGAAAAAGCGGATTTGCATTGAAAACGACGTAGAACGGCCTAATAAGCTGTTCTAAGTCATTTGCAAGCGATTCCGAGCGGTTTGGCGAGAAAAAAAGCCAAGATGAAATTTTACCGGCAAAGGCCGTATTATGCTCCAAAACGTCGAAATAGGCCTTAAAACAGAGGTTTGGAGCGAAATTAGCACTTTGAAATTTTTTGTCTGGGAAAAAGCGGATTTGCATTGAAAACGACGTAGAACGGCCTAATAAGCTGTTCTAAGTCATTTGCAAGCGATTCCGAGCGGTTTGGCGAGAAAAAAAGCCAAGATGAAATTTTGCCGGCAAAGGCCGTATTATGCTCCAAAACGTCGAAATAGGCCTTAAAACAGAGGTTTGGAGCGAAATTAGCACTTTGAAATTTTTTGTCTGGGAAAAAGCGGATTTGCATTGAAAACGACGTAGAACGGCCTAATAAGCTGTTCTAAGTCATTTGCAAGCGATTCCGAGCGGTTTGGCGAGAAAAAAAGCCAAGATGAAATTTTACCGGCAAAGGCCGTATTATGCTCCAAAACGTCGAAATAGGCCTTAAAACAGAGGTTTGGAGCGAAATTAGCACTTTGAAATTTTTTGTCTGGGAAAAAGCGGATTTGCATTGAAAACGACGTAGAACGGCCTAATAAGCTGTTCTAAGTCATTTGCAAGCGATTCCGAGCGGTTTGGCGAGAAAAAAAGCCAAGATGAAATTTAACCGGCAAAGGCCGTATTATGCTTCAAAACGTCGAAAACGGGAAAAAGCGGATTTGCATTGAAAACGACGTAGAACGGCCTAATTAGCTGTTCTAAGTCATTTGCAAGCGATTCCGAGCGGTTTGGCGAGAAAAAAAGCCAAGATGAAATTTTACCGGCAAAGGCCGTATTATGCTCCAAAACGTCGAAATAGGCCTTAAAACAGAGGTTTGGAGCGAAATTAGCACTTTGAAATTTTTTGTTTGGGAAAAAGCGGATTTGCATTGAAAACGACGTAGAACGGCCTAATAAGCTGTTCTAAGTCATTTGCAAGCGATTCCGAGCGGTTTGGCGAGAAAAAAAGCCAAGATGAAATTTTACCGGCAAAGGCCGTATTATGCTCCAAAACGTCGAAATAGGCCTTAAAACAGAGGTTTGGAGCGAAATTATCACTGAAATTTTTTGTCTGGGAAAAAGCGGATTTGCATTGAAAACGACGTAGAACGGCCTAATAAGCTGTTCTAAGTCATTTGCAAGCGATTCCGAGCGGTTTGGCGAGAAAAAAAAGCCAAGATGGAATTTTACCCGCAAATGTCGTATTAGGCCTCAAAAGGTCGAAATAGGCCTTCAAACATATGTTTGGGGCGAAATTTTTACCTCTAAATTTCTTTTCGGTAAAACGTCGGATTTGCATTGGAAACGACGTAGAACAGCCTGATAAGCTGTTCTAAGTCAAAAACAAACGATTCGGAGCAGTTTGACGAGAAAAAAAAGCCAGAACGGATTTTTAACCACAAAGGCCGCATTAGGCTTCTAAACGTTCAAATAGGCCTTAAAACAGAGCTTTTGGGCGAAATTTTCACCTCGAAATATCTTTTCGGGAAAATGTCGGATTTGCATTGGAAACGATGTAGAACAGCCTAATAAGCTGTTCTAATAATCTTAAGTCAAAAACAAATGATTTGGAGCGGTTAGGCTTCAAAACGTTGAAATAGGTTTTGGGCGAAATTATGACCTGCAAATTTCTTTTCGGGAAAATTTCGGGAAAATATGCATTGGAAACGACGTAGAACGGCCTAATATCCTGTTCTAAGTAAAAAAAAAAAACGATTCGGAGCGCTTTGGCGGGAAAAAAATGGAATGGATTTTTAACCGCAAAGGCCGCATTTGGCTTCAAAACGTTGAAATTGGTTTTGGGCGAAATTATCACCTGCAAATTTCTTTTCGGGAAAATGTCGGATTTGCATTGGAAACGACCAATATATATATAAAACCTCCTTGGTTGAAGTTAGTATTTTGGGTAGTACTAAGTACTTTTTATATTCAGATGCTGAAAGTTTCCGAAACTGGTAGCCGCGGCGAATGTTGGAGGGCTTCTTTTACTTGCAGCCTTATGCATTAGCCCTATCATAGGGCTACGAAACTGGGCGACTGAAGGCGTAACCCAAGCTACCGTGAAACTGTAACACAACTCAGGCTTTGCAAAAGTTTCACAAATTTATTCTAAAGGCACCGCAAATCTCTTTCGTGACAAGCTACCCGGTAACCGTGAAACTGTAACACAAATTCCCCCGCGACCATCCTTGGGAAACTTTGTGATATTGAACCAAAACATCACGGCACTAGAAAGGCAACATTTGCAGGAGCAAATGCAACATGTATCGCCCATTTCCCTTCCCATGCAAAAAGCGACTGTGGCATCGAGGCTTACGTTTGTTAGATGTTTGCAATGTTGGTATTTGAATAAATAATTGAATTGAAGACCAGTCAGAAATGGATTTCTCCCAATTTGAAGCCCTATGCATGATGGGCTCTTCCAGGCGCCCATATCTATACTGGACCATTAAAAGACACCTCCACCAAACAAAACTGGACCTTTTTGATAATCAACCAAGCCCAAAATTGAATTTAAAAAAAATGTCCCCCTCATACAAGAATGGACTCTTCCAGCTATGTATGGACCAACAAATGTCATGCAAATTTCAGAATGTAAACGAATGAAATCTTGCTGAAGATCTGGATTTCTCCTGCGGAAGAATTTGCGCAATCCGAGAGTCCAGACAATTGTTCATCACGCAGCGAACAATTCTTCGAACCAACTCAGGTTTTGCAAAGGTTTCACAAGTTTCTACTAAACGCACCGCAAATTTCTGGTGCGTATTTCGTGACTTGTCCTGTAACACTGACACATACCACCATTAAAAAAACGTTGCTAAAGAAAGGATACACAACCAATTGTAGGGATATGAGCGTACTCTTGGTGTAAGTGAAAAAATGTATATATATATGATTGCATATACACACAGAGAGGAATATAGAGCAATAGATTTATGTCGAAAAACACCACCAGAAAAGGCGTAGATTTTGAACCTTCTCAATTGCACATAACTTCATTAGGACACAACATTAACACTAGAAAGGCAACATTTGCGATAGCAAATACAGAATATTTTCTCATCTCCCTCCCAATGTCCCCCGCTCAATAATTACGCGCACAAATCACAGGTCAGGTCCACGTAGGACTTGTGGTCACTGACCTTTAGGTCGTGTTGTTTACGTTCGCACCTGGCCATATGAATAAAGATGTGACCATATATGGCAACACCATATATGGTCATAGGAGAAAAATTGCCGATCTTCTCCCCAAAATACCCTCCAAAATCGTTTTTTGAAGTGGTGTATACCGAAAGTGCGAATGGGGTTCTTTGAATATTTGTTCAATGTACCCCCATAGCAAATTTCAGGTCATTTGGATGTATTTCGAAGCACAGGGGGCCAAAATGTACGTTTTTGGTCAGAAAAACCTCAATAAAATCGTTTTAAAGACATTTATCAAAAGAATAAAAGAATCACCCCAGGGTATTTACCCACTCTACCTGTATACCAAATTTCAATTGGTCAAGGGGCGACCGAGCTGAGTCGATTTGAAGATTTGACCGGAGAAAGAAACATTACGAACACAGTATGTTGCGCCCAACAGTATGTTGGGCTCAACATAATAAGTAAGTAGATACTCCAAAAGAATATGTACTCGCAGTGAAGAGGAATATGCTCCGCATTGTACTAATGGGCCTTCCTATGTACTGTACTGTACCTACTAGTATACGGGTACAGGTCTATCCACTACAAGACAGATACAGAGTCAGGACATGAAGTGCATTGAATATTTTTTTACTTGTGCCAGGTAGTGCTATTTTCTTTTTACATGTAATCATCAATCTTTTCCTTTCTTCATCATTATAAGATGAACATATCATAAGGAAATGGTATTCATCTTCAATACTTTCTTTGCAGGTGGGACACATTCTCTTTTCGGCTGGTATATTTTTGTGACGACCCTTTTCAATTTCTAAGCAATGCGCACCGATTCTTAGTCTTCTTATGCTATTTGTTTCGCTATATTGACGAAATCCATGTTGTTTGATCGAAGGCAATTAACATATTAATGGAACGACTATAACACCTCACTGGTAAAGGATAGGTGTTTCATCTTTGTGTCATATGTACTTATTATTATCATCATTATGTGTGTTATGCTAATAGGGGTTTCATTTGCATAATTTATGCAGAAACTTGAAATATCAAATAATATCATAAAATTAATGAAGAAACTTCAGATTTTCCTTACGATAAATACTGCGGATGTCATATTGGAGGTGTAGGTAGCTTTAGTGAAGGTGAATACAACGGAATGTGTGTTGTGCTGATGATGATCAAATTTGCATAATTAATGCAGAACGTTGATATCAAAATGGTAGGGGCTTCATATTGGACGTATAAGAAGCTTGAATAAACAATGATGCTGTTTCATACCTCCTTCATACCTCCAATGGAGAGATATATTCTGAATTTTCTTGAAAATGTTGCCTCACTTGTTATGATCATGATGACATGAAGTTTATGTAACATTAAATAAGAAAGTGATTTACATATGATTTTCAAAAATCAGAAAATGCTGTAGCATTTTTGTAGCAACAAGGATTAACAAAACTAAACACATGCACAGATTATGGTAAACCGAATAGTAGATTCTTCATTTTTGTCCTTTCATATCTTTAATTTTGGGATTGACTTTGGCATTCTACAACATTGGTACCCGTTTTCGAAAAGATATTCTTTTGCAATTTATATTAGAGCATGCATTTTGTCACTTTACAGCTTCAGACAAAACAGGCGAAAATTGATGCGCGCGTGGTATATGGGGTGTCATTCATGTAATTAAATCAACATGGCCTTACTAAGGCCACAGCAAGTAAATTTTATGGATGACATCCTCCGCAGACTCCAAAATTAATGAGATAGGGCGAAAAAAAAACAAGGCGGGCCAAAACAAACAAGATTCCTATATTTTCAAATTTTGAGATCATAAGTGTTGTTAAACAAGAATTGAGGCGACGAAATATGATATCATGACCAACAGGTCTTTTAGTCCTGTATTCAACTAATAAGGTTTCATATATAACAAAACCTGCTTGATTTAATGTAAACATGTCCTTGTAGATGTGTATACATCTCAATAGACCAGTGTATACATCTCAATAGACTAACTACAACAAATGCAGAAAAGAACTTGTTGTACCATCATCTTAAGCAACTACACTGACTTTTCATATGCGATGAAACACCTTGTGTATACAGCTTAATTAACTAGAACCCCCCCCCCCCCCCATTATTTATATAATGTCTTTGCTAGAACAAATGCAGAAAACAGCTTGTTGTTATACCATCATGGGCAGGAACTGCACTGGGTATTCATATGCAATGAAACACCTTGGACTGTCAACATTAAACTGTTCTTGAAGATGTGTATACAGCTCAATTAACTAGCACAAACGCAGAAAACAGCTTGTCATACCATCATGGGCAGGAACTACACTGGGTATTCATATGCAATGGAACACCTTAGACTGTCAACGTTTACGACATATTTGCCAATTTTTGGCATGTTGACCACCGTCGGAGGGCAATGAAATTTCTTGTTTTTTATTTCGAAATCAGGCGAAAATTAATGAGCGCGCTGATGTCATCCATAAAAATTACTTGCTGTGGCCTAATTAGTAAATTATTGTCACCAAAAACTACTTTTAATCTCCAATGAGGAGGGTACTCGCGACGGTTCAAAGTCGGCGGTATGTGCCTTTGACCATGGATAAGCTTAGTTGGTGCATTGGCATTATTATCCCTATATAATGTCCTTGGTTTGTGTTAATTAGGCTAGTATTGTCTTCTCCACAGGCAAACCTGTCTGTATGACCATGAGTGTGTATTTGCTGCGTGCCGCTAAACTCGCCTGTGCTAGCGGGCGGCGCGGCGAGTTCCAAGTCCTCACGTCTGTCATGGCCAAGCCCACTGCGCCGTACTCAGAAATGTCGATTGTCTCCTTGATATAACTGTTCAAGTACGAAAAAACACTTACAAAGAAGGGGTCGAATATATACTTTAATGGAGCAGTAAACTGTGCTTAATCGTTCACAAACCGGACTGGAAGTGTATGCTAGCTACGCACTAGTACATAAATTCCGACTGCCTCATCTTTATATATCAACAGTACTGTCAGAAATAAAAAAAATGCTGACTAACAGATTACTATACGCTGAAAAATGACACGAAACTGCTTGCTATGCTGTAAGTTTCTAATCCTGTAAATCATTGTGACATTCATGGGACTACAGCGGGCGGAGTGGGCTTGGTCAGGCGCCGCGGACAGACTTGACAATCGCCGGCGCCGGTGTTCAGGAATTATCGGTCCCCCAGGAAAATCGGTCCCCAATCCATGGTGGGCGTGGCCTAAAAAGTACGAAGGCCCACAGGGCCAAAGCGAAGATATCATCCACAAACACTGTCTTTGAATTGAATACTTACTGCCAAATGTATGAATTGTAAGAAGGTGGGACGGACATTGTCCACAAACACAAATATGAACGTTTCATCAACAAAAAGTATCAGTTTTTGGCCATTGCAGGGACACATTTTCCAGGGGTAGCCAGGATTTCCGGTCCCCTCATAGGAAAGTCAACAACTCTTCTCCTAGTAGTGATGCATTTGGAAAAATACTTTATTTTTGAATTACTTTAACTTGAGTTGATGCTCTTAACACAAAAATATAAACGTTTCAAGGGCAACAGTCTCTGCATTTGTCCATTGAGGGAATTCAGGGGAAGGGGACTCATTTTCCCGGGGTAGATCTAGGCGGGATTTTCGGTCCCCTCATAGAAAAGTCAACAACGCTTCTTCTGATGAACGTGGAAGCTTCTTCGTCAACTTGAAGGCGCTTATCTGAAGATTTAACACAACTATAAAGGTTTCAAAGCGAAAAGTTTCAGAACTTGGCCATCGAGGGGATTTCAGGGTAAGGGGACACATTTTCCCGGGGTAGATCTAGCCGGGATTTTCGGTCCCCTCATAGGAAAGTCAACAACGCTTCTTATGATGGACATGGAAATTGTTTTTCAACTTGAAGACGCTTCCCCGAAGAGTTAACACAACTATAAACGTTTCAAAAGCAAAATGTCTTAGGATTTGGCCATTGAGGGGACTTCAAGGGAAGGGGACACATTTTCCCAGGGTACCCGGGATTTTCGGTCCCCTCATAGTCAAAGTCAACAACGCTTCTCCTGATCCATTTGGAATCCTGTTTTTATACTCAAAGACGCTTCTCTGAACAACTATAAAGGTTTCAAAGCAAAAAGTTTCAGAACTTGGCCATTGAGGGGATTTCAGGGGAAATAAACTATAAACGTTTCAAAAGCAAAAGTCTCAATATTTGTCAATTAAGGGGGAGGGGGACACATTTTCCCGGGGTAGCCGGGATTCTCGGTCCCCTCATATGAAAGTCAGCAACGCCTCTTATGATACATTTGGAAACCTGTTTTTATACTTAAAGACGCTTCTCTGAAGACTTAACACAACTATAAAGGTTTCAAAGCAAAAATTCCAAGATTTGTCATTTAATGGGGAGGGGACACATTTTCCCGGGGTAGCCGGGATTTTCGGTCCCCTCATAGGGAAGTGAAAAACCGTTTCTTCTGATGTACTTGGAAATTGTTTGTCAACTTGAAGGCGCTTCTCTGAAGACTTAACACAACTATAAACGTTTCAAAAGTAAAAAAAGTCTCAGGATTTGGCCATTGAGGGGGTTTTAAGGGGAGGGGGACACATTTTCCCGGGGTAGAACTAGCCAGGATTTTCGATCCCCTCATCAAAAAGTCAACAACGCTTCTTATTTTGGACTTGGAAATTGTTTGTCAACTTGAAGGCGCTTCTCTGTAGACTTAACACAATTATAAGCGTTTCAAAAGCAAAAAAGTCTCAGCATTTGGCCAACACGGGAAAATGTGTCCCCTTTACCTGAAATCTCCTCAATGGCCAAATGCTGAGACTTTTTGTCTTTAAAACGTTTATAGTTGTGTTAGGTCTTCAGAGAAGCGCCTTCAAGTTGAAAAACAGGTTTTCAAGTGCATCATAAGAGACGTTGTTGACTTTCCTATGAGGGGAGCGAAAATCCCGGCGTAACCCCGGCCCGGGAAAATGTGTCCCCTTTACCTGAAATCCCCTCAATGGCCAAATGCTGAGACTTTTTGTTTTTGAAACGTTTATAATTGTGTCATATCTTCATAGAAGCGTCTCCAAGTTGAAAAACAAGCGCCCGGGTTCAAGAGAAGACAAAATGTTGACTTTCAAATGAGGGGACCGAAAATCCCGGCTACCCTGGCCCGGGAAAATGTGTCCCCTTTACCTGAAATCTCCTCAAAAGCCAAATGCTGAGACGTTTTGCTTTTGAAATGTTTATAGTTGTGTCAGGTCTTCAGAGAAGCTCCTTCAAGTTAAAAAAACAGGTTTCCAAGTGCATCAGAAGAGACGTTGTTGACTTTCCTACTTGGGGACCGAAAATCCCGGCTTAACCCCAGCCCGGGAAAATGTGTCCCCTTTACCTGAAATCCCCTCAATGGCCAAATACTGAGACTTTCTGCATCTGAAACGTTTATAGTTGTGTTAGGTCTTCAGAGAAGCGTCTTCAAGTTGAAATAGAGGTTTCCAAATACATCAGAAGAGACGTTGTCGACTTTCAAATGAGGGGACCGAAAATCCCGGCTATCCCGGGAAAATGTGTCCCCTTCAGATGAAATCCCACAATGGCCAAAACCCTTTGAAACGTTTATATCAATTTTCATAGATTCGTCTTTAAGTTGAAAATTAGGGTCCGAAGTAGACCAGAGGAAGATTGTCTCAACTTTCCTATGAGGGGACATTATTTGTCGACAATGTCGACAGTGTAGAATTGTTATGTTACAGCCTATGTTGTTGTGGGCCTTAGTACTTTTAGGCCACGCCCACCAGTCTCAAACATGGACCAATTGCAGGAGGGGGACCGATTTTCCCGGGGGGACCGATAATTCCTGAACACCTCCGGCTTGCACAGTCGGGTTTAATATTGATGTCGCGCAGCTCAGTACCTGCTCGACAAGTATATATAACGTTATATATGATATAATGTTACTGATTTTATCCAGCATAAAGGTGTGTATATTCGGTGTATGGTGATGGTGCATTTTAGCAATCGTAGCGACTAGTCAGGTACAGACAGGGGGGAAACGACTGGGGGGAATCGACCTGGAGGGAAACGACTGGGGGGGAATCGACCTGGGGGGGAAATGTCTTCAACAGGGGGGAAACATCCAGGGGGGAAACGTCCTGGGGGGAAAAGTGTTCCGAACACCCCATGTTCCGAACGCCCTATGTTCCGAACGCCCTATGTTCCGAACGGGTACACAAAAAGGCTTGCTGGACGGATTGCAGCGCTATTTGCTGTTCATCTAAATGAGGCCCGTGAAGTTGAGAAAGTGATTAGGACACTCTGGAACATAGAGTACCTAATGCAAGTGTCAAATTGTACGGGCCGGATTTAATAAACGAGCCACGGGGCGTCTAACCCTTCAAGAGCGGGTAGGAAAGGGGTACATTTAAAGGCTTGCTGGACGGATTGCAGCGCTATTTGCTGTTTATCTAAATGTGGCCCGTGAACTTAAAAAAGTGATTAGGACACATTGGGACATAGAGTACCTAATGCAAGTATCAAATTGTACGGGCCGGATTTAATAAACGAGCCACGGGGGAGGGGGGGGGGGTCTAACCCATCAAGAGCGGGTAGGAAAGGGGTACATTTAAAGGCTTGCTGGACGGATTGCAGCGCTATTTGCTGTTCATCTAAATGTGGCCCGTGAAGGGTTAGACCCTCGAGGATCGACCTGGGGGGGAAATGTCTTCAACAGGGGGGAAACATCCAAGGGGGAAACGTCCTGGGGGGAAAAGTGTTCCGAACACCCCATGTTCCGAACGCCCTATGTTCCGAACGCCCTATGTTCCGAACGGGTACACAAAAAAGCTTGCTGGACGGATTGCAGCGCTATTTGCTGTTCATCTAAATGAGGCCCGTGAAGTTGAGAAAGTGATTAGGACACTCTGGAACATAGAGTACCTAATGCAAGTGTCAAATTGTACGGGCCGGATTTAATAAACGAGCCACGGGGCGTCTAACCCTTCAAGAGCGGGTAGGGAAGGGGTACATTTAAAGGCTTGCTGGACGGATTGCAGCGCTATTTGCTGTTTATCTAAATGTGGCCCGTGAACTTAAAAAAGTGATTAGGACACATTGGGACATAGAGTACCTAATGCAAGTATCAAATTGTACGGGCCGGATTTAATAAACGAGCCACGGGGGAGGGGGGGGGGGGGTGTCTAACCCATCAAGAGCGGGTAGGAAAGGCTTGCTGGACGGATTGCAGCGCTATTTGCTGTTCATCTAAATGTGGCCCGTGAAGGGTTAGACCCTCGAGAATCGACCTGGGGGGGAAATGTCTTCAACAGGGGGGAAACATCCAGGGGGGAAACGTCCTGGGGGGAAAAGTGTTCCGAACACCCCATGTTCCGAACGCCCTATGTTCCGAACGCCCTATGTTCCGAACGGGTACACAAAAAGGCTTGCTGGACGGATTGCAGCGCTATTTGCTGTTCATCTAAATGAGGCCCGTGAAGTTGAGAAAGTGATTAGGACACTCTGGAACATAGAGTACCTAATGCAAGTATCAAATTGTACCGGCCGGATTTAATAAACGAGCCACGGGGGAGGGGGGGGGTCTAACCCATCAAGAGCGGGTAGGAAAGGGGTACATTTAAAGGCTTGCATGACGGATTGCAGCGCTATTTGCTGTTCATCTAAATGTGGCCCGTGAAGGGTTAGACCCTCGAGGATCGTTTATTAAATCCGGCCCGTACAATTTGTACTTGCATTAGGTACTCTTTATCCCGATGTGTCCTAATCACTGTTTCAAGTTCAGATGAACAGCAAATAGCGCTGCAATCCGTCCAGCAAGCCTTTTTGTGTACCCGTTCGGAACACAGGGCGTTCGGAACATAGGGCGTTCGGAACAAAGGGCGTTCGGAACATAGGGTGTTCGGAACATAGTGGTGTCCCCCAGGATTTCAAATCCTGGGCTCATCCAAGGTTCATCTGAAACTTCTGTCTTTAGCTCGTTAGAATGCTGGAGTTGAATCCTGCTTTTTTTTACCAGCTTTGCAGGGGTGGTAAAGATTTGAAATGTAGATACATGTATTTTTAAGTGATTGTTTTTGATGCCTTAACCATGTGTTGCATTGGAAAGCCCATTTGGAGGTCCCTCCCCAGGAGGATCGGACCAGTTGAGTAGGGATAGGCTGAGCCGAAGAGACACCGCCACTGGCGGCACCGTCCCCCTCGTGCCACCGCCGCTCGTGCCACTAAAAATAGGAATGTCACATTAAGGCGATGGGGGACGTTAATAATTTTTTTTGGGGGTCACTGGCCTTCTTTCATTCACTGACGACAAAGGAAATGTGTGAGATTATGGGATGATCTACTAACTTAAAAAAACCCATACAGATAATGAGATTATTGCCTCCATTAAATGCAAAATTTAAGAACCTCTAGATGGACTATAATAATATTTGGTAAGATAAAAGTCAGCTTTGGGCCTCTTGGTGGATGACCTTTGTCATGCAGCATTGTATCCGTTTTGAAGAGTGTAGAGGCCTTCCCCAGTTTGCAATGATAATTGCCGAGTTGTGGTCTGTTCACAGCTTGGCAGAGAATAGATCTACAATTGAAAAATGCAGTGCCCATGCAAACACAAGTACTGGAATATAATATACACATCGATTACCATTCTTTTTTCTTTGTCTCAAGTAGAAAGGAAACTCATCAGTCATCAAATGTTTTAGATATCAATATATATTTCAGTAACATAGCAGTATTTTTAGTTATGCTTTCTAGAGGGTATACACATATAAGTTACAGTTTTAACGGGTCATGAAACGATCAGACAGTGATCAACCATCCTGTATCAACACACATACATAAACTACACATGATAAATACTTACAATGCATACAAGCATCATTTATAAGGAATGGTAATTAAATCTAACAATGCTGACATACAATCTAATACAATCTAAATATTGTCAGTCTCTATATCATCATACTCGGACAAACACAGCAATTGGGAAATTATAGAATTTTATTGCACGACTATTGTAGCAGGTACGAAGTATGGCAACAACAGTTAAAAAAGAACAAGAAATACATATGGAATAACACAATTAACTACAACAAAATGACTATCTTAGGTTTACCGTTTTACATGATTCAAGTTGGGCTAATTATGAGTATCATAATTTTTTCTAATAGCGAAGCAATCTTTTATACATTTGTTGTTTATATATACAATTATATATACATGTAGGAGAATGCTTTGAACATAAAAACATGCTGTATATTTTCTGTACAAAATCCTTACTATATTTTCACTGCTAACATCATGGCATCTTTGGAATCAATATGTGCTAGAATGATAAAAAGCTTGAAAATGTATTTCTGTCATATTCTAAAATGCATCAGCATGATTATAATAACAGGGCAATATTTACTGCTGTAAGTAGACAGAAACAGAATTTGCCTAACACATTCCTCTCTCCAAGCAGAGGTTGGTGGGGATGATTGTGACCTTTTTATCATATGCCGTTTTTTTGTCCGCCCTCCATGGAGAGTATGCACATTCTACTAAAGCTTTGAAGGCCTTCGTGGCCCTTAGTCTGCCAGCCAGATACAAAAAATGAACCCCCCTATAAAACTGACATTGAATTACATGTACAGGAAAGTAAAATTATATGGACTTACAAAACAGTGAAAACCTATGGTACATCACATCATAAACATAAGTGTTATACTGTATGTTGTGGAGCTGCTTGTATGTGTATTAGATGTCCCCTTCCCATTCATATCTGCATGCAAAATATTGACTGGGCAAGGTATTGACAAGGCTGTCTCCCTCAGTTGCATGTTGTACATCTTGGTTTGAGGCTGGGGCCCTAGTAATGAGCCAGTTGCTATATAAAAAAAAAGACCAGAGTGTCATTGAGCATAAATTCACATGGAAACCTGCAAAGATTGATCTAAAAAAAATATATATATGTATATAATTGTATATATTATGTGCAAAACGTTCTGTCACAAAATTCTTTCTCCTTGAAAAGAGCCACCATTTTCAGATTCAGCCTCTCGTGGCAGTTTTCCATAATGATGCTTTGGGGGTGTGGCTCTTTGGGTTAATTAAGGACACTGGTGTTAAGATAGTTATCAGATATGACAGTAAGAGACAAAAAATTCCATTCCAAAAAGCCTTTCTCCTTCAAAAGAGACACCATTTTCAATTTCAGCCTCTGGTGGCAGTTTTCTATAATGATGCTTGGGGGCATGTCTCTTTGCGGTAATTAAGCACACTACTGTTAATGTACTTATCAGATGTGACAGTACGGGTACTCTGTAGATGAAAGAGCCAAAAAGTTCCATTCCAAAAGCCTTTCTCCTTCAAAAGAGACACCATTTTCAATTTCAGCCCCTCGTGGCAGTTTTCCTTAATGATGCTTGGGGGCGTGTCTCTTTAGGATAATTAAGCACCCTAGTGTTGATGTAGATATCAGATATGACAGTACAAGTACTGTCTAGATGAGAGAGCCAAAAAGTTCCATTCCAAAAGCCTTTCTCCTTCAAAAGAGACACCATTTTCAATTTCAGCCTCTCGTGGCAGTTTTCTATAATGATGCTTGGGGGCTTGTCTCTTTGGCTTAATTAAGCATACTGGTGTTAAGATGGTTATCAGATATGACAGTCTGAGTACTGTGTAGATGAGAGAGCCAAAAAGTTCCATTCCAAAAGCCTTTCTCCTTCAAAAGAGACACCATTTTCAATTTCAGCCTCTCATGGCAGTTTTCCAGAAACAGACACATGTGGCTCTTTGGGACAATTATCTTTAATTCAGCATGATTGTTTTGAAAATGTGGAGCTTATAGTTAGTAGTACATTATACTGATTGTGTAATGGTCAGAAGCAGGTCTGAATTAAAAAGAAATTTGAATAGGTTTTATAACTATCACATGAGTTATGAGTAGAGTAGAGTAGAGTTTAGTTATGACTTAAAATAATGTGTAGCGTAGTTTATGTCTGTATAGATGGAAAAGATCAAGATCACGAAAAGTCAGGTTGAGAAAGTCTGTTTGCTAGTCACGTTTATCCAAGCATCTGTTTGTTATTGTTGCAAAGATATGCAATAATTTGTCCCCTGAATGCTGTTTTTTTTACAGTAATATGTCATTCTGAACATTTTTCAAATTTTTTTGGTCAAATTTCTCCTTTATCAACGTTGACTTCCTAACGTTTCAGCAATGCTAGATGGTCTGGTTGACCCAATGTATAGAGCTGGTCTTGTGAACCAAATTCGTTATCCTGCCATTGTTTGTTTTCTTGTTTACATTTGTTGTTTTGTTTCTATAATTAAATGTATTAATATTCTTACTACAGCCTGCCAATAGTGGAGAAAAATCCTCATTATGACAGGCTACAGCCTTACTCCAACAAAGGGGTGCTGCCCAGTACTCGATCAAGATCAAGAATATCAGGATAAAATTCACAGCCGTAGTCCTGTTATGGACTTAGCCGTGGCGACTCTTTAATCGGGTATATTTTGCTGTATGTCTAAAGACTCTTTTACATTACCCTCACAAGAGTCGTGGAAAGATCCATTGAAAAATCTACACACAATACATCGGCTGCGCGATAGTTGCTTCCCCGCCAGGTTTCTGGGTGTCCCTAGCTTCCTTGCACACTTACCTATCATTCGGCACCCGTAGGAATCCCAGATCACCCGTAATATATCCACAGCGCGACCATTTGCGAACAATCCCCCACGTATCGCTTCCTCAGTTCAACCGCGCAGCCATCTTGTTTGACGTCGGCGATATTCGGAAGGTTCGGAAGATTTCCGACCGTTTCCGGAAAGCGCTCGGAACGTCGTCGGGGGATCTTCGCTAGTTTTCCGTAATTTTCCGATCCCCCGACGACGTTCCGAGCGCTTTCCGGAAACGGTCGGAAATCTTCCGAATATCGCCGACGTCAAACAAGATGGCTGCGCGGTTGAACTGAGGAAGCGATACGTGGGGGATTGTTCGCAAATGGTCGCGCTGTGGATATATTACGGGTGATCTGGGATTCCTACGGGTGCCGAATGATAGGTAAGTGTGCAAGGAAGCTAGGGACACCCAGAAACCTGGCGGGGAAGCAACTATCGCGCAGCCGATGTATTGTGTGTAGATTTTTCAATGGATCTTTCCACGACTCTTGTGAGGGTAATGTAAAAGAGTCTTTAGACATACAGCAAAATATACCCGATTAAAGAGTCGCCACGGCTATTATGGACTATGATTTATAACGTCGGCTACTGTTACGCACGATCTAAGAAGCTCTAGCGGCACGTTTCATGCTTTAGACTTCTAAAATATTCTTATTATCGTACCTTGTTATACGTATGCCAGTTTGTATCTGTCGTTGTCGATGCACATGCAGTTGTTGTTGTGAAGTCTACCATATAGTTTCGCTGCTCCGCCATGCCGCCCTGTTCCGATGGTCGTCGCCATCTTGGTTTGACGTCATCATGGAACCGCCGCTGACGGCACCGCCGCTGGCGGCATGGCATGAACGGCGGTTTTCTATTAGGCTCCGTGGCGCGAGCCTATGCCAGATGCAGCAGTTCGCCGCCAGCGCCCGACCGCATCACTCAGGACGAAAAAGTGTACACGTCCGACAATCGCTCGGGTGCCGAAACGTTCCTACTTAATGCTGGCAGTAATACACAATTTTTGATCTCAAATCCTTTTTAAATCAAGTGGGATCGATAAAAAGGTATTTGTGATTGACCTAGACAAACGCTTTTTTGTCCCAATATTTCTAGATGGGATTATTTTACTGCACACTCGCAGTAATACAGGCACGAGACTTAATGCTTATCACATGTCCGCACTCCCTTCACCTCCTGCAGCATTGTTTATTATTCAACATGTGACCTGTTGCTGGGCGACGACTACATCCGGGACATTCTGCTACATGGTGGATTCTTGAGGTGAAAAAACACAGACGACATTTTGGTTTTGCCGTCTCAAGATTTTCATTTTCAGTTGGCATTTATTCCAACCCAGACCGCGCCAGCATGGAACCTTCACCAGGATAGGCACCCACTAAACTCAGAGGATTCGGAAGATGTGTAAATTGTGGCGTTTCTAAGGAGGATTTAGAACAAGAATGGAGTGTGAAAGTGGTGGGGAGGGCGGCTCGGTCAAGCCGTCGTCTTCATGAGGCGGACTAAATCAGAGGTGTCCTGCTGTAACTTTCGGATTTCTTCTTTCTGGTCGTTCCTTCGATCTCTTTAGACCCAGCATGGATCTGTTTATTGAAACCTTGACTGGTACAGCCTTTGAACTTAGAGTTTCTCCATTCGAGACTGTCATATCAGTGAAGGCGAAGATCCAGAGACTAGAAGGTTGGTGGTGGGCGACATAGCCTATATGTTGCTATTTTACTTACATAATTTGTCTCATACCTACAAAATTATACTTAAATTGGATTTTTCATGCCCTTAGAGTTGCTAATATCTGATGTTATTTGTGCCTCCGGAGAGTGAACTAAACAGTCTGTATACTGTAGTTTTATGAGCTGAATGTAAGTTGAAACTCAAACACAAGTACATAATTTTTTTTCAAGATTTTGTAGAAAATTCAAATTATAGTCTTATCTGACAGTTTTACACCGCACTGTACCCATTTTATTAAGACCTCGCAATGTTTTAAGTCCTTTTATGGTTTTCATACAGCATGTTCCTGTATGTGTGTTGTATGTAATAATTGTTTTTTTCCACTTGTTTGATATAATTAGGCCATTACTGTAACTACATGCAAGTGTAAGACTAGAAATATAATTTGTGATATTTTGCGGTCACTTCTGCACTGAGAACTGCAAATGTCCTATGTATGTACATGTACATCAGTGACATTTGCATACAACCATTATAGTTGCAATGCTTTAAGAGCCTTGTCATATCTTTCTTGCCTGATGCAGTAGCTGTCCTTCCTTCTTTCTCTGTCCAATGCTGTTTATCTGCTCTTCAACGGTGAACCAATCTGTAGAATTCTACTTTCTGCTGCTAATCCTCATCTGCCATTACTTGATCAATCCATGCTGTCAATTTGACATTAAATTTAGTATTGCATAGGGAACGGAAAATTAGCTCCTGTATGCCTAATTACTTTGCTGAAATTGGTTGAAATGTTAGTTATGAAATGATTGTCTATTTTCCAAAACATTCTGATGTAAACTGAATTTTTTCTAGTACTAGTAGTAGAATTGGAGATTGTCCAAGGAGAATCACGGATTGTTGTAGGACAGGTCCCAAGAATTCCTAGTAGAATTTCCTAGAAGAATTCAAGAATTCCCATTTGAGAATTTGGGATTTTCCTGGGGCAAAGTGGAATTATAATCTGTTCTAGGACTGACATTCCATTCCCTACAGTACTGTGACATACATGTATGTCAATACATATGGCAGGCCTCACCTGTTTTTCGTAATCTTAACCTGTTCTTGATGAGATTTTATGTATCCTGCACCTGTGCGATGGATTACTTGATTAGAATATTGTACCATTTCCTCATAGATTATGTAAATGAGGCCCTGATTTGATGACTACAAGGTATTCATTTAAATAAATTGTATCAGCTGATAATGTCCCCCCCCCCAAAAGAAGTTGTCTAAAGTTTGAAAGTCTTATCTCAACAAAGAAAGCTACTCTAGCATTAATATTGCCCCATTAATTGTGCAAATGAAGTATTGATTGACATACTCCATCTTTAAGTTTAATGATGTTCACATTAACTTAACTGCAAGTATAAAATTCCGGTCACTAGGGGTGGATACCGGTTCGGCTTAATAAGGTTCAAGTCCAAGTTTAGGTCCAGAGATTTAGGTTCAGGTCCGGACCTGAACCTAGACCTGATCCTGTCCAGTTGATGTTTTGTTTTATTAGACCAATATTAAGCATAGAGAATTCATATTGACATGCACAACTATAAAATTTCTTTGGGAGCAGACTTTCAAGATAAACCAGTGTTTGATATTTTAATATGGCACTTGTTCTAAATGCCTTTTTTGTCAGAGGGTAGACTTTTTTTCAAAACACTTTTTATCAAACAAAATAGAGAAATATATTTGTACTTTGTTCAGTTTTTTTTTGACTCAGGTTTTTGGCTTTAGCTTTTTTGGACTCGGTTCGTGGATGTTATAAAGGTCCGAATCAGGTCCAGCGAACCGGTATCCACCCCTACCGGTCACTTATCAGAATCGTTTAAGTTATCTGTGGACTTAGGTCTTCATGTGCATGTAAATTATTTGCATGATTGAAATCTGACTATGTTCCTCCCTTTGGCCCCGTTTATGATTAAAATGATAAAACGGTTCAAACCATTCCGATATATTCTGAACTGAAACGGTTTACATTTTGCGTCCGCGATACAAACTTGCACCTGTGCTGAAAACGGTTTGCATCGAATTTGGGTATTATGCAAAGTCCCAGATTGACAGCTAAAAATTTTCACTCTTTCCCGCGCTAAAGCCCCAAGTGATGACCTCATGTACCCGGATGTGCGACGTCGTAAACATCGATGTGAACCGGTTTCGTAATGCTTTTGCGGAGCGTTCACGTTCACAAGTAAAACGGTTTATCTTGCTGAAATGGTTCGAACCGTTCTACTTTTTCAATCATGATTCACTCAGTTGGATGTACAGTAGATTCCGCATATCTGTATAGCCCATTTGTCAGCGCAAATTATACGACTCCCCGAACTATACGACTGTCCGAACTAGCGATATTGACGTCCCGAAGGAGGGGAGGGGGGGGCGAATTGGATTTTGGGCAAGACACACAATTACACTAACGATATCGCAACTTTATTTTGCAAAATTTTAATCAAAGTACAATCCGACCTTTTCGTCGATCTTAACGTCACCATATTGGATTAAATAGGCGATCCATTTTGTTCAGATAAGCCCAAACTGCGTGGGAAACTCCTGCCAAATAAAAAACTCCCGCCGCATGTTGATCACGTGAAATCTTACAGTCAACCAATCAGAGCACAGGTTTTTATGACGTAAACCAATCAGCGCGTAGATAAATGCATATCAATGAGTAAACAAAGATGGCCGCCCAGCGTCACCAGACCTTCGTCGCTTTATTTTTTTCTGAAATTGCGACGTAAAATAGGATTCATCTACGCTACATAAGCAGGATTTTCACGGGGAAAGAATGTAAGGAATAGGTTCTCCTTCGAATACGGCCACAAATAACTGTAAATCGCGGCAAAATACAGCGTAGAGGCTCAAATGCTCTGACAAAAATCGTGTTTTTCTTTTCGTATTTTTGTTCACTTTCGTCGCTTGAGTCTTGAAAAACAGGTTTTTAATGAGATCACCGTATGTCAAAGGCACCGATATCGATTGTTTGCAAGCATGACAATAGCGAGTAACAAAGGAATGTGATTGTTGAACGGTAGACGGCGTCCCCACTCCCGAAACAACAATTCAAATCCAAAATTTAGCCTATAGTTGTGGGTCATTCCTTTACTCATTTTACGATAAAATCGGACAAGATTCTATACAATACCCCGAACTTTACGATTATGGGCTATACAGATATGCATTGTTTTTACAATTGAGTGAATGGTAAATGGTTTGGTGTTTTGGAATTCTATACAGAAAGACGAAATATACAGAAAAAAGGTATACAAATAATTGGCATATACTGTATCACATTTGAATAGTCCTATCATGAATGCACTGGATTTATAACTTTTCCTTATTGATTATGCAAATTAGATCATAATTTTCATAATTGTTATCTAATTATGTCAACCATTATTAAAGCTATAGACGTACCAAAAAGTATGACAATCCACCAACCCCTTCTTAAGAATTGTGTTATCAAACATTTTTCACAGAAACGCCCCTGCAGTTCCCGAACAAGCTTCTAAGAAGCTCAAACCTACCGGGTATGTCACTTCTTCCTGTGTCCAAGAGCTATCAACTCAAATGAAAAGAAACAGAGACTGGAGGAACTGCTACAGTACATTATTACGCCACTGGGGGGGGGGGCACAATCTAACCAATTCAAGGTCTTATCAAGACCTACCCGCATATCCAAACATCAAGACAATCCAAACTGTAATTCTCGCAGTTATCTTGTTGACACACAGACACACACACAATCGCTCCTGGAAGCATAACCTCGGTGAAGTTAAAAAACACAGTAAAAGTAATAGATGTGTATGTATTTGAGGCGTGTATTTTTTAGTACCACCTACGTGGCCAGGCAGTTGGAGGGTATGTTTTCAGTGTTATTAGCAACGACTCTACTGCAGGCTCTCTTCTGGAGACAGAAACGTGAGACAAGTCTCCCAGGGAGGGGGGAGAAACTTGATTCCTCAAAAGGTACCATGATACACTCATCCCCATGGTAGGGTCTCAGTCAGCACAGATATCCGCGTGAGCATTGATTTTTGCCTGTTCTCCAAAAAAAATCACCTCTTCCAAGGCTCCACAGAACCTGTTGATTGCCACAAAAGGCCAACATTGTAAAAGTCGTTAAATACTACCACAGAATACCTCAGCATCGAAGTTCACAAGAAAACTCGCGGCGTAATTGTAGATTGGTATGTATTGTCATCGATGTTGGTGAGGGGGGTGTTACGTTTGCACAATTGTACGAGAGACTCGCGCCGACCAACAAGTATTGCCTAGCCAATTTCAAAACACAACCTATTCACAGCGGCTTCACTTATTTTTTTTTTGCAACGATTAGAGAAATGGGAGAGGAATTGAGGCATTGGTAAAGAGGTCTCAAATAGAGATTTGGAAGTGTGACGTACATGTATGGATGCTTCATATGAAGTTCAATACCATGTATGTTAAAACTGGCCTCCCGAGTATACATTTTGTACTCATCACAGTCATGTATCATCCCCAGTCCTTGGAGCCAGATACCTTCTAATAGTGTACTTCTTTGATCGTTCTTGGCAATATATTAAACATCAATCACTTCAGCTGAGTGTGCTCGGCCCAGGAAAGGGTTTGCACTGCAAGTCAGACGTAACTATTTTTCATGTTGTAAGACAAGACTTACTATAGAAAAATTAGTTTCACATAAATTGATTCCCAGTGTGCCGGGTTTTGAGATGAAAGTAGACACTACTAGGGATGCATTCCGAAACCCACCTTCCGGTTCAGGTACCGGTCCGGACCTGAACCCAGAGGTTTAGGTTCAATAGGTCCGGACTTGAACCCTAGCATATTTGAATAATTGCCTTAGCGGCATAATTTGGCGGCGTTTCGACCTGGTGATCGCAAAATTCAAGCGGCGTCCGTCCACGCTCCGCCAGCCGAGCATGACCGCAAAACCGATCGCCCGGCGTCGAGGCGTGCGGACCCGCTGCACTTCTTCCGAGCAGAGCGCCGCGACTTAGCACGCTGTGGCATTGTGTACCCCACAGAGATCAAGCAAACATGACCCTGTCTGCCGCAAAGAAAAACACAAAAATATCCAATATGGCGCCCAGTGGCAGCCATGCGGTCTTCAAGTTCAACCAGTCACATCGTTAGTTTCCCTTGACGTCATCCAAGTCTCGCGAGAACTTGCCAGACTTATGGAATTCTGTAATGGCCGCCGTGGATCGCAATGATTTCGTGTTTTTCGAGCGCAAATTTCGCGATCTATGGAATGTTTAAGATGGTCTAGAACGAAAAAGATATGTGAGTGCTAGATTTTTTTACCGGTCCAGTGCCGAAATAACCAAATAACCAAATCACTGGGTTTCGGTTTTTTGGACCTGAACCGAAACGTTTTTACAGGTCCAGAACCGGTACGCATCCCCAGCCAATACAGAAGAAATTTATAATCTTAATTCTTATCATTATGTCCTTAGTATAAAATGATATTTACTGACATCAAGGAGGTTAGAATAGGAAGGAGAGAGTTTAAAATTACTGCCTTTTGTCCTCAGTGGGCCGCAAACGTCAAAACTGTAATTGACTTAAACGTGTCAATTGCCCTGATTTCAATGGGCCAGCGCGGCACGCCAGCGATCTGTTCCATTGTTTAGTTGCAAATTGGAGCGCCCCGGGGATTAGCAGTTTTAGTGGAGGGACAGTCGTAAGTTCAATTTTAGCTATTTCGAGGAATTAATCTTTTTAGAAATCAGGGAGAGGATCGGGAAAAAGTAGATAGCGGAGAAAACGATCAGAGGAAATTCAAGCGCTGCAACTAACGTTATATCCTGTGGCCGTTTTTGATTTCAACAGCCTTGAAACAAGGTTAATCTTTGTAACAACATCCACCCTACAAACTACATGGTCAAATAAAGCGCTGAACTAATACGTCTGCTACATTCTGCATGTAATATGTCAGTCTTTTTGTACAGATTCTGTGTCAAAGATCCTAGGTATAAGGGCATATATCTCGTTTCTTTTCGGCAGCTGTGAGAACAAAATTCGATACATTCTATGATTCTACCGATTCTACACACATAATTCAGTACAGTCAAACCTGCCTAGGCGACCACCTTTTCAACGCGACCACCTGGCCATGGCGTCCGCTTTTTCTCGGTCCCGAAAATTTCCCCCATATAGGCACAAGCATTAAGCTGCCTGCCCAAGGCGACCACCTGTCCAACGCGACCGCGACCGCCACGAATTGGGGCCGCACAGAGCACAATTCCTGCCCATGGCGGCCGCCTAATTTTGAAGCGTGCGGTGACATCGGATCATTTTGCTGTCGGATTTCACGGAAATGTTTTCAAGACTGTAGGACAAAAATAAGGACAAAAATATATGGAATAGCAATGTTATAGCATAGATTCCTCCATGAAGTGTTTTGATAAAACGTTACCCCTATAAAAATTGTAAAAAGACAAATGTTTGTGATGTTGTTGTGCCTATCGTAATCTTATAGTTTACCGCGAACTCCGGTCGGTTTAAACTCAATTTTCAAAACGAATACGTAGTGCATGGCGTCAAAAAGTCAGATTTCACAGAAATTACTATCTATTTTTGAATATTCAACAAAAATGTCACTGTGTCTTACTAAATTCCACCGAAAAATGACTTCGCGGCGGGCAAAACATCGGGCGAGAAATGTTGTTCCTTGGTCCCGACGCCATCTTGGATTTGGCGCGGCTCGGATTTGGCGTACCGCTGACCTTTCTGAAACACGATGCTTTTGTGTATGAACATTTACGAATACTAAAGTTATTGATGAAAATTGATATTCTTTTTTTCTTTTTATTTCCATGAATCTCAAACCTTTATTGGACGCTGTGCGTTCTGCTGCACTGACTTACCTTTCCATGCGGTCGCACAGAGCTTGGTGGCGCGACGAAATCACACCGTTCCGTTTTCATCTTTAGTTGTCAGAACAGTCAGATCGAAAACTTTTTTGACCCTTTTATCCAGCGGTCGGCGCCCCAAAAAAGGCTGGGACCAGCAGGTGTTATCTCGGGATTTGTCTTAGGCCTTAAAACTTCGATGATGTGCGTGTGTGTAACGTGTGAATGCGGGAGGGCGCTGCGAGATTTATCGAGGCAACCATTGTTTTGTAGTCAAAATTATGACGAAAATTTGTACACGATGTAGCGGTATACAATTATTACAACGATAACGGAAAATAAAATTTTTGTAGGATCTTTCTGTCAATGAGAATTGAACCTGGTGGGGGTCATGCTGTCTAAATTCACATAATTTCCATCCATTTTCGTACTGTATTTGAAAACCTCGACCTGGAAACATGTGAGTGGAATCCTCTTCATGGCGACCACCTGTCCATCGCGACCGTTTTTGCCCGGTCCGCCGGGTGGTCGCCTTGGGCAGGTTTGACTGTACCTCATTAATCCTCCTTCGCCAGCAGAGAGGCACAAAACACAGTTGAAGCCGAGAATTGTAGGCCCGATGCCGAAAAAATGGCCCCGATGCCGATTGTGAAAGTTTGACAAATTGAAATTTCTCATCGTCGACCATCTAAAATATATATCGACATATCCAGAATGAATCACATAATATCCACAAAACGACAACATTTGAGGGCATGTTTCTGTTCTAAAATGTTCGCTTCGAGCTTTGCAACACACAAAAAATGCTGTAACTCGCCCATTTTTCGTCGCACAACAGAGTTTCACGTATCAAAACATTCGCCAGTTCAACCAGCCGCCATTGCTGGCTACTGCGCAGCTCTAATACGCACCCCAAATAAGGCAGTCCTCGGAAACTGCAGGCATGTCCGCCTCAGCTCGGCGGCACTCGGCAATTTTTCTCCAGCCGTGACGTCATTTTAGGCTCATTTGCATCAGAACTGGCGGGAAAATTAGGGTCTGCCAGACAATGCGACTCAGTGGGAGTTATTGGGGCAGAACAAAAGGCCGCGGTGGGTGTTAATACTAATAGGCGAACTCTCTCCTTCCTATTTTAACCTCCTTGCTGACATGAATAGAGTTGGCTAGAGATTGTAGCAACTGAAATGAGTTTGTGACATTAAGTCGGGTTAATTGCAAAATATTGTGACCATGAAGTATTTACCGGCACGAATAAAGTTGGCTTGGGTTTCGATAATTAAGATAGGATGTGTCGTTTTTGGTAAATTCGTTGAATGCTATTTCCCACAATTACAACAAGAGTCCGTAGGACACAATTCTCCTCGAAGTATTTATAGTGTGTACATTGTGGGTGAGGTGTTAGTTAATTTCCTTTGCAAGTTACCTGCTCAGTTGTAAGATAGATGCATGAAATGGATCTTGATGTAAGGTGTGAAATCACAAACAATTACTATCCTGGTTTATTTTGTTGTACATGTAATTGGCAATTGATTGTGTAGGGATGGGCCATTATACTGGATAATTGTTAATGATGGCCCCAGACTTAAATGGTTTGGTCCATTTTATGTCATTTTTAACATGAAACACTATTTCTCGATTATAACTGCCAGTCCTATATCATCTTGTGACACTTCAGTACCTATGCAGCTAGCAACTGAATTGTGAGTTGTATGTGGAGCTAGGTGTGAAAAGTGCATTTTTGATAAGCGGTTATTAAAGAATTAAAAGTATTGACCCACACAAATTGCATCTCTGCACAGTCCAAGCAAGGCCATTATATATAATGTCCTTGGTCCAAGTAGTGTTGGTCCAAGCAAGGAGGTTTTATATAGAAGGAGAGCGGACGGGCTACTAGTAAGTCTCTATTGTACTATGCGTATAACGGGTGTGAAAAGTCAATGTCGCGTCAAGGTGCAAATTACCCCGATGTACATACACCTCACGCCGAGCGCTTGGCGACTTTGCTTTGTTTTCACGGGTGCGACCCAGCGATAATGACTTTGTCTAGTTTGTGTGGAGCAACTTCAATCTTTTTTTCAGTTACTTTTGAGGAGGACTTTGAAACATTTGAGTTGCAAGAATACAACGTGGAAGATGATCTCTCTAACGGCGAGAATCAAAGCACTGCGGCAACCAACGCTGCCGCTGGCAGCCGCGGTACATTTGATTGCGAAGTCTGTGAGAATGTATACAAAACCGCCGGATGGCTTGAAAAACACAAGTCGTAGAGAACAGTATTTTTCATTGTGCATATAAACCGACTGAGGAGAAATTACAAACTTAGCTTGACTTGGCTCGCATTACCCTGGAGTCCAGACTAGTACCGGGTCGCTAGCGATTTCCTTCGGCGGCGGTCCAAGAAGTCAGCCCGCCCGGACTAGAACTCCCCCGATGCGCTGATAATTTAGGGCATCGGTGGGCTTGGAGCTTTCGGTCGCCGAAGGGATTGGGGGAAGGAACCGGCTAAAGAAACCAGCTAAAAGGCCCGATAAACAGTCAGGATCCCAGGGTAGGCACGCATACACCTTCTTCTGTAAACGTGTCAACTCGGGAGCCAAAATAAATCGGCCTTAAAGTCTCCTAAGGAAACACATAGCTATCCAAAACATGACCGAAGAACCCATGGATACGAACCATGGACCTCCATGCACGAACAGGGACGAAAATCATACAAAAAGTCACTGCCAGGTGCCGGAAAATCTACCCAGGTTCCGCCGTCCAAAACATCAAATTTGGCCGAGGACCCCTTCAGCTATTCAGAAAAAACAAAAACTTACCAAAGAAAAACGATACAAATTTTTTGTGGCAACATGACATTTTAGGTATGAATCTATATTTCTTACGCTAAAAACCGGAGACTTGTCAACAAAAATGACCATAAACTCGCCCTAGTTAGTCGTAAGACAAAAATTCAAGTATCCAGATGACCGCCATTTTGTCCTGAATCGAAAGATGACGTCAGCCGAACCCTACCGGGTGTTCCAAATAAGGAAATCGTCGGAAACCCGAGGCATCTCGGCTGCCGGTCGGCTCTAGCTCGGCACGTGTGACGTCATGCCGAAGCTCCTTTGCATAGAAAACCGCGATTCACGCATCTGTTCAAAGACAGCGCCACGCCAGCTATACACAATGGGTCGCAGCGGGGCGAAACAAAAGGACCCAGCGGGGTGCTAGCCCGTCCGCTCTCCTTCTATATATATACAGGGCTTCAGACTAACTTTTAGGCCTAGGAGCACTGTGCTCCTAACTCAAAAAAGTTAGGAGCACCAGCAAAAATCTAGGAGCACCACTACAAAAAGTTGGAAGAACAAGCAAAAGTCTTGGCTATACCAAGTAATACTCCTATTAATCAATGTTAACAACCGGGAATAAAGTATTTGAATAGATCATAAAAGATAAAAGCCTACATTGATGGTGCAGAGCAATTGGCAATTCAATTCATTCCATACCTAACTACATACTAAATGATACTAGTACTAGTTAGAGGGATTTTTAGAAAAATTGGGCATAGGTTCCCCAGCTGGCCCCTATCCGGGGGCCACGGTGCCTCAAGTTTAACAAGTGAAAAAATACACAATGGTGTTTTCAACTTGGAACAAGGCAAGCAATGATTCACATGACCATTTGCGATGACATTAAAAATGACATAAGCTTGAGTGATATATTGGGACTTTCGAAAAAATTGGGCATAGGTTCCCCGGCTGGCCCCTTTCCGGGGGCCACGGTGCCTCAAGTTCAACAAGGTAGGTAATGATTCACATAACCTTGAATGATGAATAAATAGATAACTCTAAAACTTATCTATTGGGTTCATGACCAAAACAAATAAAGTCACATTCCATAATTTGAAACTTCACTGCTGGCATCAAGTTCAACATTTTTACAGGCATTTCTTTTCTTTTTACCCAAACTCTCTGTCTACAAATAATCCAAAATACTTTAATATCCTTAAAATTCTTGCTCAATAGTATCAAAAATGATCTGTTTGTGCCGGCCCACTCAAATATCTTTGGTTCCTTTGAAACGCGCAGTTCAAATTTCGCGCGTCAGGACCGCGCGGCGCGGCCATCCAATGACAGGCCGACCGCATGGAGAAAGCTTTGTGATTCGCCGCTGTGCATTATAGACGCAGCAGAATGAAAGTAGCCCCATAACAACGGGTATCATTTCAAAATGAGCTTTGAAATGATACTGGTGACAAAAGGAAAATTTGATATTTTTGGGACTAAAACTCCACTTGAATTGATTCATCGATTTCTGATCGTAAAAATCATCGCTGAACAGGTGTAAAAATGACCACAGGAAAATGGCCTTTCATTCTGCTGCGGTCTATTTTTCATAAACATCATGGCTGCTATCGGGCACAGCGAGCGCCCGGCGAGCGCTCACTTTCATTGACAAATTTCTGGCGTTTGAAACATTTTACAAATGAAACAAATACACCACAAAGGAGAGAAACTTATATCCTTTATTTCTATGGGTAACTTTGCCACTAGGAACGGATAGTTATTGTACCGCGGGTGTGGGAACATGATAGAAAATTCACCGACGATATTCGCGGTAGCGTTGGAATACCTAGATATTTACCGCTTAGTTCTGCAGCCATTATCCTGGGGTAAGTCTTATTTTTTTGATTGTCGCACCGTGCGACCGTGATTTTAAATCTAGTCGCATTCTCAAAAAATTGGTCGCATACATGTTGTATGCGAGTCGCACTCACGAGCGCTGATATAGAACCTCCTTGGTCCAAGTAAAGAAAAAGTGTTTATTTATCTTTTTTTTAAACCTATTTGCAATAATAAAGGCTAATTTGTATTATCGTAACATTTCGTCACCGGATTTCTCAATCCGGTGAAACCACCCGGAAGTGACACTGGCCTCGGCCGGCGGCCACATTTCGGCCACATTTCTGAGAAACATATCTCAACAATATTTCATCCCCTGCGTAAACTTTTTACATTGTCACAGCCTCCGTATTACAAACTACAAATGTGGTAGGTTTGAAGGTCCGGAGATTTCCCATTTTCACACTGTGCGTAAAAGTGCCCCGTCCGTCCCATGCGCACTGTCACATACTACGTAGTATGCGAGCTGCGACTGGACACGGCATACTTACTCTCACCTCTCAAATAAACGTACCGGTACGTTTATTTTTTTTCGCCTCAAAATCCGCCCGGTACTTTCTTATTTTAGACGGTACGTTTATAATTTTTTGGAAAAATAGAGGCTTTGCTGACCAGGAATCCCTCTAAAATCTAAAGTTAAGGTTTCTCTTCCTGTATTTCCCCGGTATTTTTGCTTGTGATTCGCTATTTTTCGGCCTAGTGGCGTTGATTTTCCCGCCGCTTTGACCGCGGGCGGGCCTTGTGAAAATTATCCTGGCGGCACTCGTAACATATCGGTCGATCTCGCTTTGACGCTACAAAGTAAACGGGAAAATGAGACGAAGTGGTTCGCGGGGGGTAGGTACGGGAGGGGCCTCCCCCTGAAAAAATTGTAAATTTAGACCCCCTAAGCATGGTTTTGGTGTATTCTGGGCAACTTTAATGTGCATTTTAAGACTTAAATTTGTAACTAGAATTTACCATCTTTTGTCAATTCTGTGAAAGAATCCATTCATTTTCACAATCTACTGTTTTATAGGCCAAAGAATAAAAGTTGTGTTTCTGAAATTCTGATTACGGCCCTGAAAAAATAGGTTCAGTACGTAGGGATTCTCTTAATCTTATTTGAAATAAACACCTTTTTTTACATTTAAGCCCAAGTGTCCAACATTTAGTTTGACAATGCAAAAGTGAAATCTATTAGGACATTGGTAATTCCAAGGAGGTTATAACCTCTTTGATATTTTCAACATAATGTTTTATTTTGTACTATAAAGTATAATGCAGGTACTCAACATAAATGGAATCTATGGTAAGTCACTAAATTGGGCATGTTTATCCACATTTTCTATCTGGTGAAACAGGAATGAGAAGAACATGTTGGAAAATGATTCTACAATGTTTTTATCACTCCCATGTCATATAGAAGATTTTATGTCCCTTGCTAGGATCGGTGGACCAAACAAAGGGTCCGCAGGTTTTTGCTAGGCTCAGTGGGCAAACGTAAACACAACTGTTTTCCTATGCCACCAAAATTGACATGACAGAAAGACGCTGACCAATTCGCGATGGTGAGTGGGTCACTACGCCTCTCATGATCAGTGAAGCTGGTCCTGTAAGGTTCAACACATCAGCTTATTGTTGTCTCCAAAATTTTCTGTCAATTAGATAGTTGAAATGTACAACTAAATACAAAAAAATGCAGAGAAAGAACAGGACATTTAGCTTCAGCCCTCCTATTTCATTTGTAAACTAGAGTTCCACGACCTCATACCTTCGCCAAATGATTTGAACCTTTATGACTGATGTATTTGGAGTGTTTCTCATCAATTATAAATCATACCAGTTGATTGTCTTAAAATATAACATGTCCAAAGTATGAGCTTAACAAATTATGAGCTCAACAAAGAAGGTTATGCTAATATTTTTCAGTAATTATGCAAATGAGGCCCTTATTAGAGTCAATTCCATGTCACCGAGAGGGTTTTCAGATAATATTGCTAGTGAGTTCAAACAATTTTAGGTAAAAGACTATTCCAGTCAAAATGTTCTAAATTGTTCAAACAATCAAGAATGAAAGTTTGAACATGTTTGAACTTATAAATATATGTTGGGACTATTTGAAAAGTAATTGCACAAATATCTCTTTATTTAGAACAATTTTCAAACATCTATGTGATTGTTTCACTGTTTGAACATGTTGGAACAATTTGCATCATTTTTCAAATGGTAGATTTGGGTTATTGCCCCCATAAAAGTAGGTGCTAATCGCACTCTATTGTCTGCCTCTGTATATTTTTAGATTTCACGTCTAGACCTTTGTCTTGAGGTGTCTATGCATGGCACCCAGGCCCAATCCCCTATACTTTGAAGGGATGTGTGAATTGCCCTGTTCCCATCCCACTGACCCAGTTATACCATGTTGTTATAATGTTGGAACATATGGGAATAAATGATCAACCTATTTTCCAACAGTTTCGAAAATAATACAAATAACATCTGTAATGTTAGAAATTTGTCTAACATGTTTGAACACAGCAAAAACTATTTAGAACATCAAATGAATGTTGGAAATTGTTCTAAACAGTCACTTATCTCCCTTAGATTGTTACAAAGGTTTTGCAAATGTTAGAACAAAAGGCAACAAACACCCTCTCGGTAATGTGGAATCGACTCTAGCATAATTTGATTCAATGATGTTTACATTCACATAACATCCCGATGCCAAAAAAAAGTATTGAATGTATGAAATTGCCGTCATTTGCCAGTGTGGAATAAGAGAAGTTACTCATTAAGTATGCAAATTAGCCCACATTAGCATATTTTCTATCTATTAACATTTCTCTCTTCCTCAGTTACAATTTAAATAGTCATATCGTGGAACAAAGCGGATTTTTAAAGTTGCCTCATTAATTATGCAAATTAAAATCTGATTTGCATAATTATTGTCCAATCATACTAAGCATCACACAAGCTATCTACATACCAAAAATAATGACCATCCATCAAGGCCATCTTGTTATAGTATTTCCTCATTAATTATGCAAATGAGGTCTTCATTTGCATAGTTCATATCAATTAATATTTCTCTCTTCCTCAGTTACATATGTCACATGTTTCAGAGTCCTATCATGGAATTTGGCGGATGTATAAACTTTCCTCATTAATTATGCAAATTAGATACTGATTTGCATAAGAGGTGTCTAATCATGTACATCATCACTCAAGCTATCTACCTACCAAAAATCATGACTATCCATCAAGCCCTTCTTGAGTTATTCCCTTTCAAAGTCAGACGCAAAACCTGCTCCTGCAGTTCCAAAAAAGCCGCTAGGGGGCCCAAACCCACACCACTTACTCTCTGTCCAAAGATCTATCTACCACTCAAAAATCAGTTCCATAGCATGTCCAGAACACGAGATATCAAACCAGGAAGTTCCGCTGCAGTACCGTAAGAAGCCGCTAGGGGGCCCAAAATCTAATTGTTTTTAGGTCTCATCAAAACCTACCAACATACCAAATACCAAGACAATCCATCAAGGCGTTCTTGAGTTATTCTGTGCCACTACAAACAGACAAACAAGCAAACAAGCAAACAAACAAACGCTACCCTCTGCATAACCTTCTCGACGAAGGTAACAAACCTGTCAGCCATTCCTGCCTTCAAATTCCCAAGGAGAGGTTCTCTATCTAACCTCCCTGCAATCCTAATTTGACACGCCACTCCAGCCGACAGCAAGGTAACACAAAACTGCACAGCTTTATTAGCAAATCCTCTGGTGGATTTTAGCACATGGCCACATGTTTTCCCCCGAAAATCGACAGCCCATAAAGAATCACAAGTTTACGCGGGAAATCGAGTCCATATATGGTTAACATATGCATACATTAGCTCTTGGGTTACGGTTGTCATGGTACCGATGGGCGGTGAAGCCCTCAAATGGACTTAACTCCGCCCTCCCTCCCTGCCAGGCTCACCTGCTGAGGCGATGGAGCCCCTTGAAGGTACTAGACTACGCCCTCCCTCGCCTCAGCCTCAGCTCACGTGCCACTGACTCCAAAACGTAAACATTCCCAGGGAAAAGGGCTGCCGGCGGCAATGTACAGGCAATGTAAACATCGTCGCAGAAGATCCCGTAAGCTATCAAGAAACAGCCGGAGAAGTTTGTAATCGAGACCACTGGAGTTACGCTTATATTTTTTGAAATTTTAGACCAAAGTAGACGGCGCGAAATTGTAAGTAGGCGGCGAAAGTAGCCGCCTGCCGGCTTATTCTGACAAGGCTGATAGAACCCCCTGTTCTATTCAGAACACCTCCATCAAAAACAGTGCTGGTAGGACAGAAATGGCACGTGTAAAGCAGATAACGTATATGAGTGTGACAGGTTTTCCACTGTATTGGCTGCGTGCATGCTCTGGACAAAAACGAATTGAAAAAGAAATTAGTTTCGCCTCTTCGGTTAATGGCGTGTGAAACTGGTTAACTTGAAAGTGAATAGGGAAGTAAAAGAAGGCATTTTAATTCTTAGTTGCTAAATATCATGCAGCTGTTATGCATGCAGCCAATACAGTGGGAACCCTGTCACAGATATAAAAACCCTGTTTTACATGTGCAACGGCTGCTTGTCAAAAACCAGGCGCTGATGCCCACCAACAAGGTAATGCTATGCAGTGCCTACCGCTTCGACATTGACCGAAAACATAATGCTCTCACCTACATCTACATCTACCCCCTCCTCCAACAACTCTACTCGGTGGTTATAGCCTTCAACAAATATGCCATTGCATTCTTATTTGACCCGCTCTGAAAGGGTTTCAGAACCACAAAAGCTAAACCGAAGTCAGTGGCATTATTGACAAGCTAGCTGCTTTTTGGTTCGTCAAGCCCTGTTTTTGACGGAGGTGTTCAAAATAGAACAGGGGGCGTGGCTTGGAATCGGTCCATTGAAACATGAAATAAACAGGTGTGTGCCCCCTTGAATATATGGATCTCCAAGGAGAAAATCCTGATAGACTGTCTTACATGTATGTCTGTAGGAATCCCCATCTCCCAGCAGCACCTCATCTGGCGCTCCGTGGAGCTGGAAGATGACTACTGTCTCCATGACTACAGGTAAACAAGGGTTAATGTCTCACCATTTCTTCGGTGTATATGGTGATGTAAGGTCTGCTCTGTTCCAATAACCAGCAAATGGCTATGAGGTGGGTGTAGGGACATTTACAGTATTATCATGTAGCCTATTCACACACCTATGCAGACATACTAGAGTAGAATAGACTGTTCAACTCGAAGTTCATTTCATTTTGAGCTTGGATACCATGTTGAACAAGCTAATCATCACTTTTTGTATGGATTTTGAAAGTTTGACTGGTAAATATTTTGCACAATATTACGTATGTATCGTCTCTAATGTATTTGTTATAAATATTGTATTCTATTATTTGTAGTTAATATGTACTAGGTTCAGTACATGTTAAGTGGTATGTTGGTCTGTATTTCTATGGGTCAGCCGCTACCAGCGAGAGCTGCCTTGGCTGACCCAGTGTAACGATTTGTCTCATTGCTTATGAATACAAATACAAATGTTGCCTACGAGATGGCATTGACTGATAGCATGTTTGTCCTTGCAGTATTTCTGATGGTAGCACTCTGAAGTTGGTTCTAGCCATGAGGGGAGGGCCTATCAACACAAGGAGAGGTCAGTTGCCCCTGTTTTTGGTGTGGTCTTCAACCTGTCACATCTAACTTTGCAATTGGAGCTATAACTAGCTAACACAATTGATTTAGTAATTCAGATAGAGGAAATAAGGAACAGCTAACATACCAACATTAGGCCTAGAGAAATAAATGTTGTGTTTCCAGTTACCAGACCGACCCTAGCAAAAACCTGCTGACCCTAGCCTTTCTTTTGGTCAGCTGCTGGCAAAGGACATCTTCGATCTGAGTGATGAAAGTCAAAACAGACTTTCTGTATTTCACACTGCTTTCAACAGTAATGTTGATGTAACTCTTTCTGTCCTTATACTCATAGTTGTACACAAAATAGATTATCAAAGACACTGGGTATGAATGTCAAAATCTGAAATAGCTCATGATTTATGAATTTGTTATTAAGGTCTCATTCATGAGTTTTTTCGCCCCATAGGCCTACATGTTATAAAACGTGTTTACATGGACACGTTTGTAATATAGCTATAGGAAATGCACCAAGGTCATTCATTCTCTGTTGAGCACATTTATACCGTAGATCATGTGAAAAAATTGCCAAATACCAGTTGGCAATTACAATTCCTTTTTATGGCAATCACAAACTGCACTTAGCTACACCCCCTAAAAGCGCACGGCCGCATTACCGACAATGTCGGGCTGTGGACTTCCCACCTCGCGCGCGGCTGCCGAATTTTACCTGCTAATTTCTTCAGTTACAAACAAGCTTTCATCAGTTTGACACTTGAGATCAGTCGGGCTGGCTAAAAGGGACTTTCCCACCGATATAAACACACATTCATGCAGCCATTAATTTTTTGGGGTACAGACTCTTTTAGGGTACCCACTCGGAGTAATACAGGAATGAGACCTTAAGATATTGGCTATGGGAAATAGAGTGAAAAGTGAGAATTTGCCTGTATTCTTAGCATCTGTTGGAGTTCTGCACTAATTGAAGAGATGCCAGGGCAGAGCTTTTACGATAACCTTGCTTTGGAAACCCTGTGCTGCCGTGCATGGGTTTGTGAACAGTGCTCCTACCATATACAGTTTAACAAAAATCTCTTGTCCTGACAGTTCCCGTGGAAGACCCAGCCATTCGAGAGATGGCTGAGTACATGGAGGCCAACAAGGAGGAAATCCTGGACAAGCTGCCAAACAACAAGCAGGTCACTCTGCTGGTGTTCCGTGAGGGTGACCAGCTCAACTTTTTCCGTGTGGTAGACAGAGGAGATGGCACACTAACACCTCTTTCTGAATCATTAAGGTACAAATTATGACCTACACAGTGACCTGCACTACAGTATAGTTCTCTCGTTTTACACACGATTATTTCTTGTGTCTCCATATTACAGCCGTGCGTGATTCAAAATGGCGGTAGAAGGGCCACTTATTTTCGTCTTGCAATAGTTCATATTTCTTATATTTGCTACACACGTTTTCCTGCGTATGAGACGCCGCGTACGCACCCAACATAAAAGGAGGATGAGACGCATGTATAGGGACGGACAAGACCCAGGCTTGAACTCGCCAGCGTTCGTCCTTGTCGCGCTGCCGGGCAGGTTGAGGGGGTCATAGGAGAACAGCAAAGAAGCAGCAACTGGTGGCAGGCCATTGCACTTGAAACATTTGACAATTTTCAATGACAATGGCACAGACGCACAGTTTTGGGTGTGTCTGTGTGTCTGTCTGTCTGTGTTTCCAGACTGCTGTAGTCAGCATAACTCAAGAACCTCTTAATGGATTACGATGATATTTGGTATGTGGGCAGGTGTTGTGAAGCCGAAATTCAAGGTCGATTTTGGGCCCCTGGTATGTGACCTTGGTACTGCAGCAGAAATTCCATTTTTGTATCTCTTGACCTGGATGTGCTATGTTCTTGATTTTTTGGTGGCAGATAGCTTGTGGTGTAATGAAGAAGTGGGTGTGGGTTTGGGCCCCCTAGCAGCTTGCTCTGGAACTGCAGGGGCGTTATTGTGAAAATCTTCTAAGGAGAATAACTGAACAAAGGAACAACGGATTTCCATGATATTAAATATGCGGGTAGCTTTGACAGAGATGTACACAATGAAGTGCAAATTATGCTAATTGGGACTTAATTTGCATTGCTAATGAGGAAAATCTATATTTTCAGTGTTTTCCATTTCAAGACTCAAATACATGTAACATATGTAGTTAATGGAAAGTGGAGCATCAACAGATACCAATTATGCAAATGAATTCCTTAATTGCATAATTAATGCGAAAACACCCAAATTCATCTAATTGTAAAATTATAGGACTGTCAATATTGCAACATGTGTACGTAAGATAAAGGTGTTTATGATTAAGCATATATTTTGTAAATGTGTAAGTCATTTGCATAAATAGAATTGTTAATGGAGATTTTAGGTCGCGGAACTCTTGTTAGTTAAGTTTTCGACGATGTTTGACAAATTTTGGTGCAGTTATCCGGCATCTGTGACGATGTGCCGTGCAGATATGCGGAGTCACTAACAATGGAGTGAAACGAATGGGAACCAGTTTGGGATTTTGGGATTCGGTGCAATTAACAGGAGTGTGCTTTAATCCGTTGTGCAATTAAGTGGCTTGTTTTAGAATTATTTTATTGACTTTTTTTGGTCAATTTTAGATGAAAATATATATTTTGCGCTCCTGCGCCCTGGTTTTTCATCTGAATGACTTGAAATTCAGTGTAAGGGTGCCTTGAACATGTGCCCACAGGACTTCCGTCTCATTTTTGGTATGCACCTCTTCAAAACGACTCATTTGGGGGACTTTGGGGCCTATTTTCATACCAAAAACGTGTTCCACATTCGATCTAAGGTTCGGCCCGTTCCATCTGCCATTGGCCAACGAACACTTGTTCCATTCGGGTTACCTAGTCATATTGCAGGAACTCGCACGCAAAACATCCATCATTGCATGGGGAGGAAGTGAAATATGCTGTATTTGCTTGCGAGCAAATGTCGGCCTTTGAAGTTGGTCATGTTCTTCTCAAAGGGATTCATCTCAGTTGTCCCTGGGCCAATTGAGGTGAAATTTTGCATGCAACTGCGAGTGAGTACATATACAGCAAGTTGCCTGCCAAAGCGTAATTAGGCGTGTATCTCTTTATGGTGACGACACGGGCCGAGTGGAAGTGTTTTTTAACATCCATTTTAATGGGAATGGTGCTGGACGAGTCCATTCTTCCACAAGAGGATTTTTTTCACATTCAATTTTGGATGGGGTGATTATGCAAAAGTCCACTTTTTGACATGAAGTGCTTTTGGACTGGTAAATTTTACATGGGGATGCCACTGGAACAGTCTATTCTTGCACAGGAATCTTTTTTTTAAATTCAATTTTGGACTGGGGAGATTATGCAAAAGCACATCCTTGAGCAGAAGTGTTTTTGGATTTGTCAGTTTAACATGTGGGTGCCAATGGAAGAGTCCATTCTTGCATATGTGTGTGTGTGTGTAATTTTGTTGAAATTTAATTCCGGGCTTGGTTGATTATGTAAAAGTCAATCTTTTTACTAAAAGTGTATTTGATAGTCCATTTTAAATGGAGGTGTCGCCGTAAGAGACAGTTCTCGCACGAGGGGGTTGCATGTAAAAATCGGTCAGTTTTTGCATGGGGAAACCTGTGGGCGAAATATGCTTTATTTGCTTGCAAATGTTGCCTGTCTAGTTCATATTAGAAGTAGTCCATATTGTGATTTCATGACTATTTTGTTTAAAAGCTTTCTGTGTATAATTCCATTATATGTAGGCTAGTATAGTTTTACCAGGATTTTTTCCATGAAGAAACCATCAGACTTTATATTTTCCCTGGTACAGTGGTGCATCTGTGTACAACCTGTATGATGAGGAAGAGGAGGAGGAACAGCCATCCCAGGAACAGATAAGAGACAATAACGTTACTGCAACCAAGATGAGAGCACTCAGGACTAAGATGGAGAGTCTCAGTCTCAGCAAAAAGGCATGCAGACTTTTTATTTGGACATGTAAAACTGACAATTATATCAGACATACATTTAAATGTATGCATAAATTTTATCCAGTTGCTTGAGTAACTATTTTTGGCATACATTTGAATGTGTATGTAAACATATTGCAGTTATATAAAAAGACCAGTGCCCATATACCTCTAGCTCTTTGGCATGGGTGCTAATCCTCCAAGATGAGGCACATTTATGTTATTCATAACCCTCTTGGTCTTGGCATTATGTAAAAAGGTTCTTGTGTTCTGACTTAAATCTGAGACTTTTGTGCATTTTTTTCTTACCTCAGCAACCAAAGTTCAAGCCTAGACCTCCATCAAGTGGTCGTCCAAGTAGCAAAACTTCCTCTCGACGAAAGAAACTTCATCTCCGAAGCTCACAAAACTCAGGACAAGCTCTCAACAGGAACATGCCCCTTCCTCCTGTAGGAGGGTCCTCTGTTTCACAAAGTGACACTGAGGATGCCAAATCTGATCCTCAAAAGGATGCAGAAAGGACCCAGAAGGCAAGCCAATACTCCTCCCCTAGGACTATATTAGAGCGCCTCCCTAGTGCCAAATTAAAAAAGTCAGCAAAGTTAAAGGCTGACCAGGCTGCTGAGCCCAGGTCTGGCTCAACATCAACAGAGGGTACAAAGCAGGACCAATCTGCTGTTAGAGCCAGAGGTACAGATTACAGTGCTCCTTCCAGACTGGCTGAAGACTCGTCTTTCAGCAGGGACACAGACTCTTCCAGTGAGGAGGAAAGACACCAGCAAGATTTGCCTGCGGCTTGTGCCACAACTATTAATTCTCCAAGAAAACGGCAAGAACTGCAAAGAATCATGGAGCAAAAGGCTGAAACATCTTCCCAAGGAATGAAATTACACAGAGACATTAAAGATGTCAAAGTGCAGAAGAAGGAAGGTTTGCAGGGGATTGAAAAAGAGAAACAGGAAGTGATTCAGTCCCTAAAAAAAGATTTTGTTGGACTTGAACACCGTAAAGCAGGGACCAGTGCAGGGTTTCCATCTACTGTGGACTCCCCCTTCAGACGTTGGGAACATGGATATGTGTCAGCAGAAGCCAGGACTGTAGACCTTGTAAATAAAGTTCCTGTGTCATTGGAGAAGCTTGGAGGTAGAAAGGAAGTACAACACCTAGGTAGCTTGGTCAGAAGTGCTACCAAGGAAAGTTTACGAGGTAGGTACCACTGTCATCATGGCACTTTGTTTAGTTGCAGACGATGTTACATATTTTTGCGACATTAATAGTCTGCCCAAATTCATATGATAAAGAGCTGTAATGCTAGAAAAGTTAGGAAAATTCTGGAGAAAAACACGGATGGACTTTTGTCTATTCTGTGTGTAGGGGAAGGTGTATTGGCAAAACAGTACTTTATACAGTACGCATACTTCAAACCCATGCGAAATTATGTGAAATTTCACAGTTATAACATGACACTGATATACTGTAATAATTAGATCTTGCATGTCAAACCATAACCTCTATTATTATCAACATACGTTGAAAGGTAGATAAATAGTTTGTATCACTAAAATCAACTCTTCCAGAGAGGCTGTTGTTCAGGCCAATAACAACTACTGTACATGTATGTAGTTAAATTTTAAAACAAGAATATGTAGGACACAAACAGTGTTGGGCCAGGGCTAAAGTGCTTGGTACCCTCTTTCGTGGCAGTGTGTTAGTGTGTTTGTCCCTGGGTCCTGGGACCCTCTTTCTCTACCAACATACCCCTAAGCCCTCGCCACATCGCGAACTCCTGTCTTCCTAAGTTTTGCGAAATTTAGTGCTCGCAAACATAAATAGACTTACAGTACTTCACGGAGGTTTGTGCCCAAAGGACTCTTGTTTCTTTCTTTTAAACTATTTGAAAGATATTCTCAAAAACACCACTTGAATTCCAGAACAAGCTAGAAGGCTCAAACTTATATCACTTCTTTCCCAGCTCAAAGCAAGTCCAAACATTAAATATGGAAACCGAAAGTTCTACTGCAGTATCTTGGAAATCTGCCAGGGGGAGGGTGGGTAGCAGCAAAATTTTATTATTTCCAGATTTGACTGAAGGTTCAGGTAGAGTCCATTCCAAGTTACCAAGAGGGTTGTTATTGTCATAATTTACAAATGTTTTCAATCTTTAGAAATATTTTGAATGTGATTTCAACTTTATAAATATTCCTCCGGTTTTCTAAAACTTTATAAATATTCCTGTGGGCTGTGAAGAAAGCAATTCACACATCATTGCCAAGGATAGGGAAGAATGCTCTCCACATAGGACCCAACAGTGTCCTGCAGTGAAATCTAAAGATATACAAAAGAAAACAGAAGGGCTGGATTAACACCTACATTTATGGGGGCAATCACCATTTTACCATTATCTACCATGTCCTACCATTTTTTGAAAATATTTCTAAACCTGAAAGAATCATGAAGATGTTTAGAAATTATTCAAAATAAAGAGATTTTTGTGCAGTAACTTTCAAGATGTTTCTAAACTATCTAGCTGAATTTGAATAAATTCAAATTTTCATATTCAATCTTTTAGAAAAATTTAGAACTATTGTTGCTCAGATATTCTTTTATTAGAAATAATTCAAAATTATTACAAATATCATTCAAAACCCTCTTGGTGTCTTGGAATGGACTCTACTATTACACCAAATCTAAGTCAATCCATCTTCAATTATTTTGTTGACCAACAGACACACAATACAAACACTTCCTAAAGTGTAACCTCCATTATAGACAACAAAGCATACTGAATGTTAAGTGATTTATTCTTTATGTATGAAATTTGTTGAGGGAATTGTTAAAAAGTTTGGTCACTTAGTGGTTGCCCAGCAGTTGCAGCCTCAAGTGGAAAAGGATTGTACAAACCAGAAAATATCTGGTGCAAAATCAAACTGTACCATACCATACCTTAAGTTTCGGAAACAAATGTCAGTGTTTTATGTTTATCAATAACTTATTCGAATTGTACAGTATATAGTGTTTAGATGTTTTAAGCATCAACGTGTCTCGTAGCAAATCATGACGTATAATAAGTGATATAGTCAAGAGTCTCTTTGCTTTAATTTTACTTTAACAGGTACATTTCAAACCAAGTGTGAGGTCACTGCTTGTATTACAGTATCTGTCAAATATACTATAGACCATAGACCAGATTGGTGAACCTGCATCCTTGTGCCCTCTGGGATATGTTTGTGTAGGCTTGAGTGGGAAGCACAGAATGCCACCAGAAGGTCTTGGTTACTCTAGCAATGCTGCTGGCCTACGGAAACATGACCGAAGAATTGGTACTCCAGACAGGAGTAGACTCATAGTAAGTCTACTTCAGCATCCCTTTCCTGGTAACCTTTATGATATTCTGATGAGAATAGTATTGGTCTAATTAAAAAAGTATCTGAAAACTAGGTATGCAGTACTTTCTTATCTTTTCTGTTGTGTAATTTATTTGCTTTTACCATGCTGTTGAGTGGATAGTTTTCACAGTTGAATGCACTTCAATAATGTTGACATCTGAAAGTGCAAGCGCTAACACATTTTTGTTTTTCTGCAGTCTGCCCACAGTATTCGAGACTTGTCAGGAAGGATATCAGCTTCGGGGAGAGGAACAGGTTTGTATCAAAGGGATTTACAACCTTAGTATATATCAAACTTTCTTTGTTACACAGCAATGTGTTTTTTATTTTTCTCTGCCAATGTTTCAGCAGTTGCTATGCTGCTTTTGCCAGGGAGATATGACCTTTCTTCATGTAGCATGGTGACGTAATTATCAACAAGGATGCGTTCTCTAACATGACTGGACTCACTGAATTTTGACGTAGTGGCAAAGATACGGTCCTAAATATGACTGAGTCTATTTCCCACCATCTCATTCATCACTGAGTTCTATTTCCCACCATCTCTATTGAAGACTGGTGTGGACTTTCTGATCCAGATGGCTTCCTTGATCCAGCATGTATTAGGGGTGGATACCGGTTCGGCTCGATCAGGTTCGAGTCCAGGTTCAGGTCCAGAGGTTTAGGTTCAGGTCCGGACCTGAACCTAAACCTGATCCTGCCTAGTTGATATCTTGGTGTACTTAGGTAATATCAAACCAATAACTGGTTATGTATTTGAACGTTCAGGGTGCAAAATACTTTTTTGAGCCAGGCTGCCAAGTAATAGTCCTATTAATCAAAACTAACATCCTGGAATATAATTTCAAAAATATTCATGCAAAATTATAGTCAGTAGTAAGCAAAAAAGCTCAGTAGTACAAAACACAAAAGCAGTATAGTATATCAAAGAACTTTTTAAAAAGATTGAAGAAATAATTCAGTTATAATGATAGTAGAGTTTCTAATGTAACAACAACAATAAAGGAAATTACTTAAGTTTGCCCCTGCAGATTAACTATGACCAAAAAAACCTCCTTGCTATGACTGAAACATAGTGTTAGAATCATTATCAACCTATCATGAACCCGCAGTGTGACTAAGGGTCGCTAGAGGGCGGTAGTGTCACCACCATATTCCATATATGGAACATGCAAATGAGCTTGCATGCTTCTCTATGGCAGCCATCTTTTGTTTTGCCTAGGGTTTGCTTTCGTCTTTTCCGGTTCAAATTCCACGATCTATGGAGGGTTTTGGGTGGTTCAAAACGAACAGGTGTTGATTTCTATGTTTCAAGTGAAGATTTATCGAATTTTATGAGAGTGACAGTGTGTTTTTGTGAGTTTCCAGGGAGTTTATGGGGATACATGATGCCGATTTGGCACCAACCTCGTGGCTGTGTGGTAACTTTTATGTGTTTTTTTTTTTCGTAGCACATTTCAGTATCGACCTAAAACTGAACAAACAGGTATAGAAAGAGATGACTATGGACTTATTTTTGGCTAATCTAGTTTGATTCAAGGTTATTTTTCCCCTTCTGTGGTCAGAGTACTAAGGAGATGTCTAAATATTCTAATATTTCTACTTTGTTCCAACTTCCGGGTTCAAAAAACCGGTTCACGACATTCGGTTTTTTTGAACTGGTTACCGCATGTTTTTCCGGTCCGAACTGGTCCAGTCGTACCGATATCCACCCCTAGCATGTATACATTGTGTATGTTGTCCTCTCTGTTTATGACCTTGACTCCCTCCCAGGAGAGACAGGAAGAACTTTTGGTACCAGATTAGAAGAACAGAGGAAGGAGGCTAAAAACCCTGAAAGCAGAAGGTACACCGGTGCTCTGAAGGAAGAAGCAGAGAAATAGGAAACACGAAACAACTGCATAATTAGACAGGGAAGATGGCGCAACCCTGCTGTTAGGTCAAAAGGCGGCAAGGAGTATAGTCCGGCCAGTTACGTTTGAGAACACATCCTTTCTATGATAATTACATGTACGTCACTGTGTGACAAGGAGTTAGTTCATATTGCCCTGACTTGGTTCATCAGAGCAGCTGCTGAAATGTTGGCAGGGAAAAACACAAGGCTGTATAGGAAAGAAACTACCAAGGTATGATATATTGATTTACCAACCTACTCTCGCCTCTCAAATAGAAGTACATGTACACATGTACATATACCCCCTAGAATAGAATCCCCCCCCCCCCGGACAAATCTTCAAAATCTGATATAAGCACCCCCTGAAATAAAAGTACAGTCAAACCTGCCTAGGCGACCACCTCTTCAACGCGACCACCTGGCCATTGCGACCGTTTTTCTCGGTCCTGAAAATTTCCTGATAGGCACAAGCATTAACCCTTGTCCTGCGGACCGCCTATATACGTGTATAGGCGCTAGACATAATGTGCGGGTCCTGCGGACCGCCTATATATAGGCGCTGGGGGTATTTCCGGCATGGAAGCGTCGCACAGGCGCGTAACGCAAAGAACCCGGAAGTAACATAGTCTTGCAGCATGGACGGGGTCAAGGGTCAAAATTTTTCTTACGCAATCGGCCCAAGATGCATTGCGAGATATAGTCTTGCAGCATGGACGGGGTCAAGGGTCAAAATTTTTCTTACGCAATCGGCCCAAGATGCATTGCGAGATATGATAATGAGGCCATTATGTTAATGAGGCCGCCATGATGCCGTGTCGTCTGCTGGAATGTTTTCGGGGCGATATTTTCTGCATTTCTGGCGGCAATTTCGGTGTTTAAACGCCAAAATGGATCGGTACACGGTCGAAGACGTTCTAGAGGACATTTTCATGAACGTTTCAGTGGTGGAATATCCTTTATCAAGCGAAAATTCCGCTGAAATCAGTGACAGTTCTGGCGAAGACGGGGAGTCACAACATCGGCCTCGAAGACATGTCGGGGCAAGCGGAGCGGGACCTTTACATGTTGCTGATGAACTTGACAGCGGCGCTGACGCTACTTTTAGCCGTGGAAAAGCTCGGGGAACTTACCGAGAACGGCGTGGACGTGCCCGAGGAGGTAGTGGACGTGATCGCAGGCGGGGCAGTGGTGCATGATTTCTATTGTGGGGCTGACCTATACAAGGCCAGTCTCAGATTTTGATAGCCATACTCACCTGTTATAATATCTGCAATTCGTATTTCTTTACATATAATTCTGATGTTGTCAAAAGTGGTCAGAAACTTTGTAGTCTTTTTAGAAACCTGTGTGTTGGTGCTATACAAAGGTATAGAAAAACGTAGTGGAATAATGTACTCTTTATTGCTTTTTATGTCTTTATTATAATGTAGCCTTTAGTATAGATTGTAACAACTGTATGTTGATATAACAAGAAAGTTTAGACTATAAGCTTTCCACTCATGTGTAGAAAGCTAGCATGTCAATTGTTCTGTGCCTACAGCATGAAGTGTACTGTTCTGTATGAGGGTGTAGATTTTGCTAAAAAATGAGTTCAGCACCAAGGGCAGTCTACAACCATATACTCACCTGTTACTATACCTGTGTTTTTGGTCCTTCACATGTATCATTCTGAAGTTGCCAAGACTAGTCAGCAAAATTATAGTCTTGGTAGAGACCTCTGTGTTGGTGCTATGCAGCAGTATATGGAAACTTTGTGGAATAATGTACTTTTTATTGCCTTTTATATCTTTATTACCTTTGTATTCAATGATATTACTTTGTTTGGAATTCCAAAGATAATACCTGTTGTAAGCATTCAGCTGATGTGTAGGAAAGTGATTGTAATAGAGGTAAAGAAAGAAGTATAATGATTCTAAATGGATCAGCTTTTCTACAGAAAAGCCAGTTCAGCACCGTGGACATTGTATGATCATAAACCTACCTGCTGAGATACCTGGGTGAAGTTCGTCATCATAGATATAGCTCTGAGGTTGTCAGGATGTGTCAGGAATGCTGCAGCTTTGATATTGGTACTTTTTATATGGTTAAGATATTTCAATACAAAAGGTTTTTGAAAAAATAGTTTTTTATTGATTTATTGCCATTATAAATCAATTCAGGTAGGTGCAGGCAGAATTTGCAATATATTTTTGAAAAGTAGAGACTCTTAGCTTTGTATTGATATATAACTTTATAGAGTTATTTGTTGGCAAAGTGTTAAAAAGATAGCAAAATTAAAGCAGTACCCCTCCTTTGAATAGGGTCAAGAAAGCCCAGCACAGGGACTACTGTAGGGTAAAAAAAGTCCAGCAGGACAAGGGTTAAGCGGCCTGCCCAAGGCGACCGCGACTGCCACGAATTGGGACCGTACAGAGCCCAATCCCTGCCCATGATGACCGTTTTCTAGCGTGTGATGACATCGCATTTTGCTGTCTATGACAGAAATGTTTTTAAGACCTTGACGGACAAAAGTCTATGGAATAGCATCGATTTATCAATAAAGTGTTTTGATAAAACGTTCACACTGGAAACATTGTAAATAAAAAGGTTTGACAATGTGAATTATACTTAACAGGACAAAATACTTCCTAAAATCGATGTTGTTGTGCCCATCGATCTCATACAGAATACCGCAAGCTTCTGGTTCGGTTTGAACTTGAAATTTTCAAGACGATTACGTGGTGCATGGCGTCAGAAAGATTTCTATCCATATCTTGTATTTTAAAACAACAAAAATTTGTATGTGTCTTACTAAATTCTGCCGAAAAATGACTTCGCAGTGGGCAAAACATATCGTGTTGTTGGTCGCTGATACCATCTTGGTTTTGGGGGATTGGCAAACTGCTGACCTTTCTGAAACACGACGCTTCTGCATATGAACATTTCTAATACTCCTGTTATTGATGAATATTAAGATTCTTATTTTCTTGTTATTCCCATGAATCTCACAAACCTTTATTGCGTGCTGCTTGCTTGTGATCGCCGACGCTGTACATTCTGCTGCACTCTTACCTTTCGATGCGGTCGTGAGCTCGGCAGCGATATCAGAGCGTTCCGTGTTCATCCTTCACTTCACAGTCAGATCGAAAACTTTTTGCCCCTTTTATCCAGAGGTCGGAGCCTAAAAGTCTGGGGGCGGCAGGTTTCTTCTAGGGCTTTTTCCTAGGCCTAAACTTAGATTTTATACATGTGTGTGCATGCGTGTGTATTATTTGACGTAAGGTGTGAAGGCCGGAGGGCGCTGCGAGATCATCGAGGCAGACATTGTTTTGTAGTCAAAATTATGACAGAAATTTGTACACGATGTAACGGTACATTACAACGATAACGGAAAAATATAAGTGTTGTAGGATCTGTGTCAATGAGAATAAAACCTGCTGGTAGTTATGTTGTCTAAAATCACATCATAATCCATCCATCTACATGTATGTACTACTGTATTAGCCTGGGTGCCAGACCACCGCACTCCTGGCGCTAAACCTTCGGCCGGCGAAGCAACTCGCGCCGCCGCCACAGATAGCACACGGCCCACTAATTACCTCTCGCGCGATAGAAATCAGGGTTCGGCTGCCAAGCGCTCCCGGGTGCCAACTCTATCCCTACTACTAGATCTTCCCCGCCCAAAAAGGGTTATCATCGCATCGCGCGAAAGGTCTGGTATCCAGGCTACTACTGTATTAACACCACGACCTAGAAACATGTTGTGAGTCAATCCTCTTCAAGGCGACCACCTGCTCAACGCGGCCACTTTTCCTCGGTCCCCCGGGTGGTCGCCTTGGGCAGGTTTGACTGTACCCCACTGAAAATTTCAAAATTGACAGTCGAGGTAAACTGTGTCCATACAACTGTCTGAGGGAAATAAGATAATAAGCAGGTATGTTATATCTATTCAATTATGCCTGAGGACCATACCTATAGATATTGAATAGAATAACTGTACTGAGCTTGTTCAAATCATGATGATCTTTCTCGCCACTTCGTAAAATATAATCATTATGTTGAAGAATTGGGCATAGGTTCCCCGCTATGACCCCTAACTCGCTTTCAAATTCAACATGTGAAAATGTACATGATCATGCATGTGCTACTTGGAACTTGAAGCAAGTGATAAAAAAAAATTGTTGTACATGTATATCATTTATGATTACTGACAATCAGTGACAAAAATCATCAGATAGCTTCTAATGTACCTGATCTTATTTTCTAAAGACATCACCCCCAAAAAACAAATATGAACACACCCCCTCAACAAAAATGGGTTAGGCCACAGCAAGTAAATTTTATGGATGACATCCTCCGCAGACTCCAAAATTAATGAGATAGGGCGAAAAAAAAACAAGGCCGGCCAAAACAAACAAGATTCCTATATTTTCAAATTTTGAGATCATAAGTCTTGATAAACAAGAATTGAGGCGACGAAATATGATATCATGACCAACAGGTCTTTTATTCCTGTATTCAACCAATAAGGTTTCATATATAACAAAACCTGCTTGATTTAATGTAAACATGTCCTTGTAGATGTGTATACATCTCAATAGACTAACTACAACAAATGCAGAAAAGAACTTGTTGTACCATCATCTTAAGCAACTACACTGACTTTTCATATGCGATGAAACACCTTGTGTATACAGCTCAATTAACTAGACCCCCCCCCCCCATTATTTATATAATGTCCTTGCTAGAACAAATGCAGAAAACAGCTTGTTGTTATACCATCATGGGCAGGAACTACACTGGGTATTCATATGCAATGAAACACCTTAGACTGTCAACATTAAACTGTTCTTGAAGATGTGTATACAGCTCAATTAACTAGCACAAACGCAGAAAACAGCTTGTCATACCATCATGGGCAGGAACTACACTGGGTATTCATATGCAATGAAACACCTTAGACTGTCAACGTTTACGACATATTTGCCAATTTTTGGCATGTTGACCACCGTCGGAGGGCAATGAATTTCTTGTTTTTTATTTCGAAATCAGCCGAAAATTAATGAGCGCGCTGCTGTCATCCATAAAAATTACTTGCTGTGGCCTAACATTATTAATCCCTGCCACATATACAGAAAAAGAAGCTAACCCTCATGTAGGATATAAACTGACAAAAAATTATGAATTTTTTGGGAAAAAATTGGGCATAGGTTCCCCGCTACGACCCCTTACCGGGGGCCAACGGTGCCTTCAAGTGAAACAGTATACATAACTTCTACTTTGAACCTGAGGCATTGCAAGCAACCATAGGAAATTGTTGAGAAAATTGAAAAAGCCCTCCAGTCTGCCTGAGAAACTTGAATGGTCAGTTCCTGCTGTAGATTTGTAGCATGCTTCTCTATACTTTGACTCCAAAAATCATAGAGTGCTTTGAATTTGCAACAAAATGATAATACCCTCTATTCCCCAGTTTGCCAAAAGAATTATACTTTTGTAAAGTTACACTAAAACACAAACCTGCTCATTAATATACATGTGCTCATTTGCATATATAGGAAAGTACCCTGCTCCTCTAGGTCTCGGACCAGAGTTTTTTTGCAATTTCGTATGTAGGCCGACACCCTCAGGTCGACGGGCTACACTTCCGCCAAGAAAAGTAGGACGGAAAATGTAATCACATGGTCGAAAAGCGGTTTTCTGCTGTTTTCCAATGTATTTATCGGTATTGTTCGTTGTCCCTTTATTTTGGGTAGAAACCATAGTAAAATGTAAATTTTGCACCCGAAAATTATCATTTTTTTTAACACTTTTTTGATCGAACCTGCTCTGAAAAAATGAGTTTTCCTGGGGTCACGGCATATATGCTGAGAAAGCTTAGTAAATGGTGTCTCTAAAAATTGAAGAAAATGAAAAAGTCATGTGATAACTTTTTCGCAATCTCCGATGACGCAAATTCGGTGAAAATGCATTAAAAACGATGCAATTTGGGTCATCAGGCGAGAAAAACGCATCACCGTTGCCGCGGACTAATACAAAGAAGGCTTCGATAGCGAACCAACTGCACCGCGCCCAAAAATACTACAACTCACGGGCTTTTCAGAAGATTCAAAATATTCATGCACAGCTAAAACCATCACCAAGCAATCTCGGGCAGAAATCAGGGTGACAACCACGCACTTCTGGCAGATTACCGGGTCATGACCCAACCCCCGGTCAGATTCGAACTCCGACCCGGAACCTCTACCCCATGCTTGCAGACGCTCCTGTGTCGGCAGATTTTGTGAGGAAATTTCAACATTTTCAGTGGTTTTGGAACACAACAAGCGAAACAACACCATGATTGGTATTTTTATGGATGATATTGGTAAAATGAACCAGTCATTATCTCCATGAAAAATGGAAGATATAGTTTTGGGTGTGTCTGTCTGTCTGTCTGTTTGTGTTTCCGCACTACTCTAGTCAGCATAACTCAAGAACCTCTGGATGGATTTCGATGATATTTGGTATATGGGCGGGTGTTGGGAAGCCAAAATTCAAGGTCGATTTTGGGCCCCCTGATATGTGACCTTGGTACTGCAGCAGAGCTTCCGTTTTTGTATCTTTTGACCTGGACGTGCTATGGTCTTGATTTTTAGGTGGCAGATAGCTTGTGATGTAATAAAGAAGTGGTGTACATTGGTTTGGGCTCCCTAGCAGCTTGCTCTGGAACTGCAGTGGCATTATTGTGAAAATCTTCTAAAGGACATAACTGAAGAAAGGAACGACGGATTTCCATGATATTTAGTATGCAGATGTACACAACGAAGTGCAAATTATGCTAATTGGTACTTCATTTGCATAACTAATTAGGAAAATATATATTTTCAGTGTTTTTCATCATAAGACTCAAATACATGTAACAGATGTGGTTTATGGCAAGTGGAGCATCAACAGATACCAGTTATGCCAATGAATTCCTAATTTGCATAATTGATGCAAAAGTGCCATGTTACATTTAAGAGGAAAATGATAGGACTGTCAATATTGCAACATGTGTAAGTTAGATAAAGGTGTTTATGACCAGGCATATATTATTTAAATGTGTAAGTCATTTATATAAACAGAATAGTTCATGGAAAAAGGTTGATTAAGACAAAAAAATATATCAGCAAAGGCTAAAAATATTTCATGGAGATATAAGGTCGTGGAACTCTTGTTTTTCGCCTGTGTTGCCGAATTTTGGGGCCGAATCTTCCGTGATACAGACTTGCTTCGGGTTGTTCTCTCACCAAATTTCTGGCTTTTTTTTTAGCAGTTTGGGGCTAAAACTCCACACTAAAAGTAAAACTAAACCACACACTATATTTTCATATGTAATTATAGTGCTACAAGGAACCAGTCATTTTTCTGCTGCTTGCCGATTTGAGGAGAATGTTCCCGATTTCTTGCAGTGGCCATGTGGTGGTAAGACTTTTCACAAATGTGTACTCTTACATGTAGCTCCTAATAAACGCTCATTTTCTGGCGGTTGTTTTTATTTTTATTTTAATTTAGCGAAAAGACAAAGCAGCGAATCTGTTAACCAACAAAATGAATTGGTGTGGCCTTATTTTTAAATATGAACCCTCTGAAAATTAAAATGCCATTCTTATAAACAGAGACCGTCAAAAGATATTCATATGAAAATTGTTTTATGAAATGTCAATGTTGCGTCATATTTTCCCATTTACTTTGTGGCGTCATAGTGTTGTGGCATCTGTGTGGCATAATGGCAGAGCATCCGGCTATGAACCAATGAGACCCAGGTTCAATCCCCAGTGGAGTACCCAGACATGCACCCAGACGTTGTGCCCTTGGAAAAGGCACATATTTCCCATTTCCTAAGCCCAGCAGTAGGGTTTGGGTTGGCGTTAGGAAGGGCATCCTGCCATAAAAACTCTTGCTACAAAAAGCCTTGCACTTGATGAGGAGTTCTGGGGCTCCCCCATCCATGTGCAAGCACGTCCAACCCCCATATGATGGGGAACAAAACATGTAAAATTGGAGAGAGAGAGATAGCGATATCGACCGATGTGTTACAAGTGCTGGAGGATTTCACAAAGGCCTGTCAAAGCGGCGGGAAAATTAATGCCACTAGGCCAAAAAATAGCACATTACGAGCAAAAATACCGGGGAAATACTGGCAGATAAAACATTACTGTCAATTTTAGAGGGATCCCTGGTTAGCAAAGGATGCATTTTTCAAAAAAATAATAGACGTTCCGTCTAAAATAAGAAAGCACCGGGCAGATTTTGAGGTGAAAAAAAATAAACATACCGAACCGGGTACGTTTATTTGAGAGGTGAGAGTAGGTTGACGTAGTACGACTGAAAATTTGAGGTGAGCTACTTTTGCTTGACTGTTGATATAAAGATCAAACTTTGTCATGGATTTCAACAACACAGATGAGCTTTCATGCTGATTTACCAACCTGATGAAGCTATTTACAGATATAGTTTTGCAGTGTTGGACACCATATTGTTCAGACCCACAAAATTGTGTCCCTAACAGTAACCTCTGAAATGTTTTAGATAGAAAATACCAATATAGCTTGTTATGCCATGGTATTAAATTAACAACATGGTATTGAATTAACAATGTAGGTGAAAACATTGCCAAGAAGATAATCTATGGTATTGCAGATATGCATACTTGTAGCTTTTTGGCTGGAATGAAAGATCTCACACAATGCATGGGTTTTCTAAAACTAAGCTCTGTTCTTCTGCAGTATCCCCCATTCACCGACTGCCCCCTGTGAAGCCCCCACAGCTGCATACCAAGAAAAAGTCTGGTAAGAGGTGCTTCCTGTGTGGCAAGAAGACAGGACTTGCCACAAGCTATCAATGCAGGTTAGTACCACAGTCTGCTTTCATGTAGTTGTAGTTAAAACCAAATACTTATTTGTTAGAACTACAATGAGGAATGTCTTGTCACTATAGACAATAAACTAAGGTAGTTTTTGGTCGGTCCCCCGAAAGTGCGAAATGGACGAAATGGAACGAACTAAAACATATGTAACATTATTAAATGAAATACCAGTAGATAGCGAAATATAAGGAACGTTGTAACATTCACAGTAGACCGGAACAGGAAGCAAATACATAATATAACGTGTTTTATTTCTTGAATCGATTTGATAATATTAAATACTAGTACAACGTTTTTGCCGCGTTTGTGTGGCTAGATTCTTCCCTGAAAATGGGAGCGCCGCGTTCAAAGAGCACGGCTGCTCTTCCTTGATTTTATCAACTATCTGCAAATGAACTGCTGCAAATAGCAGGGAAAACGAGCAAACGGAAGTGAGTATCGAAGTAAGGACTAGATTATACAGGAGTTGGTGGTAACATTGCATCTCATAATTCACCAAGAGGGCATGAGGCAAGCGTAATTTCATTATTTATACAGCGTGTTTGCGTGTAGTGTGAACTGTGAAATACATGTCCTGCTCGTTTACACCCTCCCTTTGTTTTGTCATGAACAAGGAAGCAGAAATGTCTCCAGAGGTAGTTCTCAGTCCAAGTCCGTGATTGAATGGAGTGTGAAATGTCACATTGGTGACGCAGCGCAGAGCTGCATTTGCATATCATTAACGGAGGGGTCCATTCTCCGACAGCCGACCAGCCGAACAATTGGTTGTATAAAAATCGTTGTTGCGGAGATATGCATATGCTACTTTCTAGTTATGGACTAAAACCGTATGTAAATAAAACTTGGAAGTCGGAGTTTGATTCAACCTGTCGGTAGCATGCCCACGTGCACAGTTCCGATGCGCTGGCAACATTGGCGGTTCATTTGCATGCGGGGCTCCATTTGCAACACGCAAACACGCTGTATAAGTAGTAAAATTACGCTTGCCTCATGCCCTCTTGGTGAATTATGAGATGCAATGTTACCACCAACTTCTGTATAATCTAGTCCTTACTTCGATACTCAGTTCCGTTTTCTCGTTTTCCCTGCTATTTGCAGCAGTTCATTTGCAGATCGTTGGTAAAATCAATGTAGAGCGACCAAGCTCTTTGCACGCGGCGCCCCCATTTTCAGGGAAGAATCTAGCCACACAAAGCGGCAAAACGTTGTATTTACTATCATCAAACAGATTCAAGGAATAAAACATGTTATATTATGTATTTGCTTCCTTTTCCCGTCTACTGTGAATGTTACAACGTTCCTTATAATTCGCTATCTACTGGTATTTCATTTCATAATGTTACATATGTTTTAGTTCGTTCCATTTCATTCCATTTCGTTCCATTTCGCACTTTCGGGGACCCGTTTTTGGTGATGCCTCCGAGACAAGGTATTTTTACAGTATTTCTATCACTCTAATTCAAGAAGCTTTGGATGTACCTGTATGATATTCAGTTTTGTGGGTAGTTGTCTGTAAAACAAAGGGCAAACATGATTTCGGCTCCCCCTTTCATTGGTACAGCAGAAAGACATCCAGTTTTGATATTTATTTATTTAAGGCTAGCTCTTTGTATTGTAATAGCCTCAGGCTAGTTGGGCAGCCCTGGCTGTGTGTCCAAAACAGCCAGTTTTGATATCTCATGTTCTGGACATGCTTTGATCATGATTCTTTGGTCACAAATAGCACTTGGGCTATAGAAGAAGTGATATAGATTTGGGCACCCTAGGAGTTTTTTGGCAAACTACATGGTCCCATTCTTTTATCTATGAGATTTTAAAACTTTGGAAGAGGATAAGTCAAGAAGGCTAGATATATTTTTTACGATTTTTGGCGTGTTGGTAGCTTAGTTGGAGATTGACTTAATTAGATGCTACCTAGCAGGTATTCCATAGTACTACGGCATGACTTCTGGTATCTGGTATCTCGTGTTCTGGACATGCTATGGTCATGATTATTTATCATCAATTATGCAAATGTAGACCTTATTTAGATGATTAATGTGAAAACACTATAATACCATAGTGGTCAATGACAGTATTTTCCTACTTGCGGCATTTTGAAGTTAACTTAATGTGTGAATCTATCCTTGGCTTGGGTAGTCTGTTCCAACAGTGAGAAGCCAAATCAGGGCTCGAAATACTGGGTGCATGTGCACCTGTGTGCACCCAAACTTGGAGCTGTGCACCTAATTTTTGACTGGGTGCACTAGTGCACCTAGATATGTTTGTAGGCTATAGGGTAGAGGTACTATCTTACACTCGCATACAAAACATTCTTGAAATTCGAGTATCTGAAAAAGTAATATAACCTTCGTTGTACTTTGTTTGATGCAAATACTTGTTTTAAATTTGAAGTTAGTTGTAGAATTGCAGATTGAAGTTCTTAAGAGCGTTAAACTTAAACATGTTTTGCTGACATTCAGCTTTATTCTATGTGGTGCACCCAAAATTCTTTAACAAGTGTACCTATGTCCAAAAATGAATTTCGAGCCCTGCAAATGACAAAATTGTAACTTGTTTTATGTTCATGTTTTCTATCCCTCCAGATGTGGCAACAACTTCTGTGCTACACACCGCTATGCTGAGGCCCATGACTGTACCTATGACTACAAAGCTGCTGGTCGCAAATACTTGGAGCAAGCCAACCCTGTAGTTAGTGCTCCCAAGTTGCCAAAAATCTGAGTTCCCAAGCCATAGACATTTAAGTACATTTTGGGAACCAGGGAGACTTGTGCTTTCAGCAGAGTTGTGTAGAGCAAGAGAAAGACCTGTTGTGTGGGTGCAATGTGATGTGTAGGTTGGCATGCACAGTGATACTCTGATTACGTTATTTTGCACATACAAACAACATATTTTTAAGAGCGAAGCTCAAGACTCATATTCCCGTTGATACAATAATTTTCAAAATGAATCAAACATCTTTGTTAGACTGCTGTGACTATATCAAAGGGTAGATGTTGGCTTGTAAGATGAACACACTTTTTGTTTTCTGTATGTAAAATGATCCAGTATTGGGAAAAAATAGGTAAATTTGGACTTACTATCAAAATGGTAGACCAGAAAGTTTGGAATAGGAAGCTGTTTGGACAATGTGCTCTGAAGGTGATGGTTTTTGCATCACTGTGTCAGCTGATTTAGATTACACATACATAGCATTGTTACCTTACTGAACAGTCTATTTTTCTCCAGTTCAACTGATAATGCATTGTGAGTTCCAGTCTTCCTGAGTGTATTTTAATGGTACTCTCGAGCATCAACTACTCTGAGTGGGTTGTTCCAAACTTTTTAAAGATTTTATATGAAACATATCTTTTATAGCATGTTTGGATTGAAAGCAAGTTGATAAATGTTGGTTCCTCAATAATTATACTGTATGTATGTTGCTGTTTTTGTTGTTGTTTACAGCAATAATGTGTAATGTTTTGTGTTAGATGGAAGATATCTGTACCTCATGTGGTCATATACTTTTCCCAAGGAAAGCACAATTAGCAAGTTACATGTAGAACATGCAGATTGAATGTTGATGTGCCTTTTGCTGTTCAATGGTTGTTATGAATTCCAGTGATTTTCATCTTCATTTGAAAACCTATTTTCTCATGTGCTTGTTGAATACATAGTCAAAAAGCCTATAATCTAAAAACTCTGTTAATCTCCTTGCATCCATATATCCAGAATGTGAAGTTTGCCAAATTGTTTCAAGAACGTGTACATGTTGTATTAATCTGATCCCTATTACTTTTGCCCTCCCACAGTATTGTTTGAAACGAGTTTGGATTTAAATTGGCCAGATTTACACATTGTTCACTCTTTACTTACTATATTATATTATACAAAATTCAGTACTTCTCTTGCAAATTGTCAATCCCTCTTTTTAAACCGTTACAAATATACTAGTACTCTGGATGGTAGGATGAAGGAATTGTGACTTATGTATACTTATCAAACTGTGCACATGAATCGTGTCAAGAATAGAATCAAGTCCCTTTGATAACCGAGCTTTGTACTGGAGTCTCATATTGAAGGTGATTTAAGGCTGATTCCCACCACTTTCCACTAGTTACATGTATATGCCCTCCTCCCGTTGTGAGAAAAAGGAGGTCAATGTATCTTTGACTGTAATGTTAAGGGAGCACACCCCAGTTTATTTGGAGTTTCAATTGATTGAAGGCTGCGCACCCTCAAGTCTAGGTATTGTCTCTTCCAGGGAGTTTCTCCGAAGTAAATCAACTGTGTATGGGGTGAAAGTCTATCCCTTCCGCTACAAGACCAACTGAGTTTTGTTTCTTCAACCTCTCTAATTTTGGTAAATCAGAAGAAAAGAACATAATTTTCACGTCAAAAATGATGAGCAAATTTTGGCATTTTCGCGCAGGATAAAACTCGTAGAAAAAAATTTTGAGGTAGAAACGACTGATGTTGTTAGAAAGAGAAAAACCTAGCATTTAATCGAGCCAATCATAAAGAAAATTCTAGTACTTGAATTTCTTAAATCATCCACGGCGCAAGGCATGTCAACATCACCCACAGAACGCAACTAAGGTCAGTCTCGGGTCAGGGGACACCTCACAATCAACGTGGATGGATATCCGGAAATACAGCTCGGACCGAAACGCAATTTTCACCAAAAAACACACCAATTCATACGCTTTTCAGTCATGCTAGTATCTAATATCAGTTCGAAGCACATTATGAGAAATGTGAACTCAAACCCAGCCCCTCGAAACCCTTTCGTCACTTTTTTGTCGCGACACTATCATGGACGGTTATAAAGTTAGTTTATAAACGGATTGTGAATCACCTTGAAATCAATAATATATTATATGCGCATCAATATGGATTTCGAAAAAAATACTCGACATATATGGCACTCTTGCAACTTGTTGACAAAATCACCACATCCTTAGAAAATAACGAATACACGATAGGAATATTTCTTGACCTTTCCAAAGCATTCGATACAGTAGATCACAACATACTTCTCAACAAACTATTCACCTATGGATTTACCGACTCTGCCCTTCGTTGGCTAAAAGACTACTTAACTAACAGAAAACAGTTCGTCTCTAATAGAAATAATATTTCCTCCCAAAATGTCTTAACATGTGGCGTACCACAAGGATCCATTCTTGGTCCCCTCTTGTTTTTAATTTATGTTAACGACTTGGCATCAGTATCAAATAAATTATTTGCTCTGTTATTTGCAGATGATACAAACTTATTTATGTCCCACAAAAACTTTGACACGTTAGTAACATCTATGAATAATGAATTGTATAAGATAAATCAATGGTTCAAGGCAAATAAATTGTCCCTTAACGTAAAAAAAACTAATTTTATTATCTTTGTAGGAAGGAACAAGAAATACGATAAAGAAAAGGCTAGGATCTATATTAATGACAATGCTATCAATCAAGTAAGTCACACCCGTTTTTTAGGCGTAATTATAGACGAGAAACTTTCATGGAAGAACCAAATTGATTTTGTTTGCAAAAAAATTTCCAAAAACATAGGCATCATTAGAAAAGTCAAATCTTTGCTGTCACGAAACATATTTATGGTTCTTTATTACAGTTTGATTTACCCTTATCTAACTTATTGCAACATAATTTGGGGTAGTACGTACACAACATCCATCAATCCTGTTTACCTCCTTCAAAAGCGCTTTGTACGAATAGCAGCCAATGCGTCATTCACAGCACACACAGCAGCTCTGTTTCGTGATTTAAATGTTATGACTGTATTTGACATCAATAAATTTCAAATTGCCTTATTTGTCCATAAAATTGTCCATAATAGCTCTTCCCTACCTGAACAATACAAAGGTCTTTTAAATTTCAACTCAGATATCCATCACCACTATACGAGACAACATAATCTTTTAAGATCAATTAAGACAAAAACTACTCAAAAACAACATACAATAATGTTTAGAGGCCCCACCGTATGGAACAATCTCATCCAAATTCTACAGTCCTGCTCGTCTTTACCTAGTTTCAAAAAACTTTTAAAGATAGATGTCATAGAACATCCAAGTATTACTTTCTCCTGATTTGTTTGTTTTCCTTGTTTTCCACTTTTCATTTGGTATCTGATGACAAAATAATTCATATGATTGTTATTTTTGTATAATTTTGACCTATTTCTTTATAAATTGTTACTCATTATAATACTTATTATGTTTACAACTCATAATTTACTTTGTAGTTCCTCTTCTTTTCATTTGTTTCATTAGGATTTATGTTAAAATTCCAATTTCTTCTTTCGTTAGTTTTTCTTAGTTTCGATGATATATAATTTTGTAAAAATCCCATTTGAGTAGTTTAGGGGAGGCCCCCGAAAAGCCGTATAGGCTTCTGGCCTCTCCTGCATGTATTCTTTACTCTATTTCTCTTTGTTTTTTTATATTGTACATATGCAAAGAAACAATAAACAAACAAACGGTCATAGTCTATTTGCCATCCCATAGAGCCCCATTGTGAACCTGAAAATTCTGGAACCACCAAAGTTTTTTTGACCGATTACGTCGTCAAATTAGCATAAATTATGAATATTAAATCATGAAAGTTACATTTAATTACATATGATGTTATACATGTAGGAAACCTAGTGTGGTTGAGCAAGAAAACCTAAGAAATATCATTGTTTTTAAGACAAACTAGTGATTTTTGCATAAAATGCCTGTCAGAAACCCGTTGCCATGGGAACACTCAAAATGATAAATTTAAACCGGTATCACGAAATTGTTGCCAACTAAATTTTAGGAAAAGCCACCAAGTTTGGTAGTCATAGCATATGTCGTTCGGCAGTTATAGGATGTCAAAGTTGGCACGGGCATTTTTAGCCCCCCCAGTCTAGATAGGGTTACGTCGATGAAGATTAGACATCCAGGTAATAAGATACGCCAAAAAGCAATTACTCAAACAACTGGATATGATTTTGGAAACGGTCAGACGTTTCAAGTAGCATCCACTACTTTTCGTCAGTGACTGTGAGCAAGATCAGTTGAACAGCAGGTTTATAACCACGAACTATGAATTGATATGCAAATAAGGAGAAGACAAATTTTTAGATAGTCCAATTGTAGATAGGGTTAAGGCAATTATGCAGATTTACGCTAATTATGTAAATAAAAAAAATGCCCAACATTTACAATTTGGAATCCGGCAGCTTCTATGTGCTGGGGACCTATGCTATCCATAAATATCATAAAACTTTGGTGGTTCCAAAATTTCCGGGTTCATTGTGTTGGCAAATAGACTATCATGGACGGTCGCGGAAAACTTGGGTGTGCACCGTTAATCCAGCTGCAACGTCAGAAGTTTTATAGCAGTGCAGACTGTGCAGTGTGCATGTTCTATGTTGATGATTTGAATACTTACAGGAAAAGCCATGCTTTAGACTTGGATGGATTGCAACTTAAGACTCCTTACAGATCCTACACTTCCTACTTCATTTTCTTGAGTATATGAAATGGCAAATGAAAGTATATGGCTGTTTGAGTCTGGATTGCACAGTTTCAAAGATGTGATCTACCATTTTGTGCATCTTAACCTCAATGGAACGTTCCAAAGATGTCTGGTCATCCATTAACCCTTAATTAGAATGACTTATATAACGTTATACTACATTCATATCTTTGTTGTTATAGTTCACTAGCTCACTATGGTTAAGTCCAGTTTTACCCTTCAGCCTAATTAACTGATCCCCCGACTTTCATGTGTTGTACAAGTTTACTGAGTGGTTATTTCCTAAAATTTTTGGCAAAGAGTGAAGCTCCATATCAAGCAGACATCTCCAAGCCATATTGGTTTTACAAAAAGCCTTCAGATATTAATATATTGATATAATAAGGACTTCTGAATTATGTCACCTTCAAGTCCCGTGTGGGCCCTCAGCTGCAGGATACACATTTTCCTGACATATTTGGTATCTATGTATTCAGCAGTACTTACTCTACAACACTGCAGTGTGACCACAGGTACAAATATGATAGAAAAAATATTTTATCAATATCTTCAAAATGTTTACAAAAATCACAGGAATGGAATATTCACAAGCATCTAGCTATGTACTGGAAATCTGCACCACTATGGTCACACTGCTATCGGTCTGTAAATTTTGTCTACTTTCCAAAGAGGTACTAGTAATTTTTGACACAAAATGATATTATGTGGGGGCCCACAAGCGAGATGAGAATAACATGTTAAAAATCAAACTATTACCATCTCAAGAGGTGAAATATGATCTCTTTGTTGGGATAAGTGAACAATACAGCTAATCAAGGTGTTTACATAGCACCCTGGCGGCAGGGCGGTAGACTACCGGGGGAGAACAATAGCCAGTTCTCGGCTTGTTCACATCTTACCTGGCAGAACTTGGTATGTGCTAGACAATGGTTGGCTTGGGTTTAGAAACAATAAACATTGTTCTGTGTTAGCTCTTTTTGAAGGGAGGTTAAACTTAAAATTGAAAAGTCTACTATACTATGCTCAATATACCCCAAAGCCAAGTTCTCGCGTGTTTTGCATAAGTCCTTCAAAGTTCAGGTCTCTCCCGTCATTTGTAACCTGGGCCGTTCTGATGGCTACTCGCCTGATGATTGAATTAATCAATTGGAAGGTCACAACATGTGACATAAGGTCTCGGCATTACCTATTCGAATGATCAGTATGAACAAGGTGGCTATGGTATGAACATAGTTTTTCGATCTGGCTTTCCTGCGGATGGATTAAAAGGAATTTCCCGACGAATTCGAGGGAATCCACGAGATAGTGAGCTTTGAGTGTAGAAAATACATAGCCTCTACCAGGCTCCGCGGATCGCTGGGAAAATAGTAGAAATCGGCCAAATAGAGTGAATAGTATGCCAGGGGTACTCCGCTATACAGGGAAGCTCGAATTGCAGATTGGACCCTCTCTCCATAACCAACTCCCTTGGCACACTATTCACTCTATAAGGCCAATTTCTACTACTTTTCCAGCCATCCCGCGGGGCCTGGTAGAGGCTAGAAAATACATAGTATCAGACCTTCGTCAGTGCACGGAAGGCTATTGGCTCTGAAACTATGTCATGTATGTCAGATCCTGCAAAAAAGTCTGGCTTCCAGGATATGTAATAAATGACCTTTTTTTTAAAAGGGGACGGGATAATGAACAACGATAACATCAAAATGTAACATTATCTGTTGAACAAGTTAACTAAACACTCACAATCGCAAAAGTACCGGGGTCGAGCACCGAATGTGCCCTCATCGCTAGACTTCCAGTGACGAAGTTTTGTCATATCTGGGCGTCCAGCAATGAGGCGACTTCGTTACTGGACAACTCCGAATTATCACTGGAAACCGAGAGATGAGAGTACGTGCAACAATCCAGTTTAACGCCTGCTGGTCCCCCACGCACGAGAGTTAGACGTGCCTTCACTGAAATTCTGATTAATCTACAGTCGGTACTCTATAGTCTTTATCTTCCGTTTACCCAAGCTTTTCCTAGTTTTGGGGTGGAGGGCGGGCCTCTAGGAGCACGATTTTGTCTATTAAACAAACCTCCTTGGATCTTCCAACTTAGCTAAAAGAGGTTTTTGTGGGACGTTTATTTTTATCAAAAGGCACCATGACAACAAGGAGCCTCCTTGATGATAATATATTCTTCCCCTAAGTTCTGGAATAAAAGTCGATCATCAAAACAAACAAAACCGGCATCACACCCAGAAAAACATGGCGGTTATCAGACTATAGGGTACTCCCTGGTTACATTAGGTTTTCTTTTATATGATTCACTGTAATAGGTTTTATGTCAGGCTATATGTAATGAAGATGGTCACATTTGACAAAACAATGGAACAGTGTGTAATGTTGATATATGAGCATCACACAAATTAGAAAAACTCCTAGACACAGGGAATCATTTGTCAACTATAATACACATCCAGCACCGTTTCCAGACAGCCAAACATTTCACACTCCACAGGATACCAGGTATCACCTCACCTGGTCCACTGGCACCCCTCCTGTAATGTTTTCACACTGGGCAGGTAGGTAGCAATTATCAAACAATAGGAGAAATCTGGAAAATTCAGGGTTAAAGGTTGTATCCATGCGTTGCTAAGGTGGCCAACGCCCAAATGGCAAGGGGGTCCTGAATTGGACTTAACTGAGCTGAGAGAGTGAAATATATGTTTTGTCATGTTCTCCCTCTCCTTCCAAATCATCAAAATGTATTTAAGTTCATATCTTTGGGCCAAATAATTCATGTAAATGATATTTTTTTAGGCTTTTTTTGTCATTTTTAGACGAAAATGTATATTCTGCGCTCCTGCGCCCTGGCATTTCAATTTCAATTTATTTCGACTGAATGACCTGAAATTCGGCATAAGGGTGCCTTGATCATGTGCCCACAGGACTTCAGTCACATTTTTGGTATACACCACTTCAAAATAAATCATTTGGGGGACTTTTAGGCCGCGAGTGACGACGGAAGAAAAGAAGTCTGTGGACATAGAGACCAGGCAGAGAAGGGATCTACGTAGATAGGAGAAGGGGCGACAGTATTCTAGGAGATCGAGAGGATGAGAAAGGACGGAGAAGACAAGACGAGTCCACATCGTCGTGGCGGGTGCCCAGGCCGACAGTGGACATGAAGACGCGGCCGCCGGGGAAAAGAGACAATATTGTGCATCAAACGGTAGGTGGGGCGACCACGTATCCATTGGCACATTGTTATGGCACCGGTCTTGTACTAATTGTATGAACTTGTTATAGCATAGAAAAAGACTTTTTACACAACCAAGAGATTTATTCCACCGACGTTTCGGTGACCATCTGTCACCTTCTTCAAGGCAATTCTGACTTGTTCACATAACAATGCAGCACAGATGTTGCTACTTATATATATATATGGCCTCCGTCGGTCAGTATTGACCATGGTAAAATCCTAATTCACAACAGCCCTACAGCATCGACTATGGCTAAACAGCCCTATACGAGAATGGCAGTCTCTGCCACAAAAATCACATCTGTAAGCTGACTCAGTTCTGTTGCAAAGCTCTTTTCTGCGGATCCGCTTTTCTTCTGCGCTGTGCATCAGTCTGACTTCTCCTGATTTGAGCTGTCTGGACAGTGTGCATCTCCACCTGGAACGGTCACTTGCAAGGTCCTCCCAGTGCTCCGTATCAATATCTAGAGCCTTCAAGTCCCTCTTGCAGACATCTTTGAAACGCAGCTGTGGCCTCCCGGTACGTCTCTTTCCTGAGATCAGTTCTCCGTAGAGAAGGTCTTTGGGGATTCGGCCATCCTCCATGCGACGGACGTGGCCTAGCCAGCGAAGTCTGCGCTGCCTGAGCAGGGTGAACATGGTAGGGAGGCCGGCGCGGGACAGCACTTCGGTGTTGGTCACTTTGTCCTTCCATGATATGCCAAGGATACGGCGCATACACCTCATGTGAAAGGCGTTTAGCCTATTCTCCTGCTTGGCATAGGTCGACCACGTTTCACTCCCATAGAGAAGTGTGCTGAGAACGCATGCGTTGTACACGGCCATCTTTGTCTTGACAGAGAGTTTGGGGTTCTCCCACACTCGAGTGGTGAGACGGGCGAGTGTAGTTGCTGCCTTTCCAATCCTCTTGTCGATCTCCTTGTCCAAGGAAAGATTGTTGCCTGCCGTGGATCCGAGGTATGTGAAGTGGTTCACAGCCTTCAGTTCATAGTCACCGATGGTGATGGCCGGGGGTGCTTCTACATCCTGGCCCAGCACTTCTGTCTTCTTAAGGCTGATGATCAGACCAAAGTCATTGCATGCCCTGGAGAAGCGATCCATCAAAGACTGGAGTCCCTGCTCTGTGTGAGCTGCAAGTCCGGCGTCATCAGCGAACAGTAGATCTCTGATCAGGGCTTCCCTTACCTTTGTTTTGGCCTTGAGGCGGTTGAGGTTAAAGAGTCTGCCGTCGGATCTTGTGCGGAGGTAAATTCCTTCAGTTTCTGTTCCAAAGGCTTGCTTCAGGAGCAGGGCAAAGAAGATCCCGAACAGCGTGGGGGCCAGAACGCAACCTTGTTTTACACCGCTGCGTATGTCAAATGGCTCAGACAGGTTGCCACTGTACAGTACTGTCCCCTTCATGTTGGTGTGGAAGGATTCGATGAGGCTCTGTAGCTTTGGTGGACAGCCTATCTTGGGTAAGATCTTGAAGAGACCGTCTCTGCTAACCATGTCGAACGCCTTGGTGAGGTCGATGAATGCTATGTACAGGGGCATGTTCTGTTCCCTGCACTTCTCTTGCAGCTGACGGAGGGAGAAGATCATGTCGATCGTCGATCTGTTGGCACGAAATCCACACTGCGACTCGGGGTAGACACGTTCAGCAAGCCGTTGTAGACGGGCTAGTACAACTTTCGCGTATACCTTGCCGACCACGCTGAGTAGTGAAATTACCCGGTAGTTGTTGCAGTCGCTTCTCTCTCCCTTGTTTTTGTAGAGGGTGACAATCTTGGAATCTCTCATGTCCTGTGGGACTGCACCTTCCTTCCAGCACTGACAGAGAAGTTCGTGTAGCGGGAGCAGTAAGACGGTCTTGCAGTGTTTGAGTAGGTCGGGCGGGATTGCGTCACTGCCTGGTGCCTTTCCTGTGGACAAGCTGTCGATGGCTTTGTTGAGCTCATCCAAGGTTGGCTCAGCATCTAGCTCATCCATGGTTGGCAGACATTCGATTGCGTCGAAGGCTGAGGGGGACACAGTGTTTTGCCTGGAGTAGAGGTCCGAGTAGTGTTCCACCCATCTCTCCATCTGTAGCTTCTTGTCTGTGATCTCTTCCCCAGTGGTGGACTTAAGGGGAGCTGCTACTTATACACATTAATGAGATGCAATCCCAAACGCAATGTATTTAAATATGTACAATTACACGCAAATACCTGTACCCTACAGCTGAAAATGTACCCAGGATGCTAACCTTTTCATGGAGTGGTTGGAGCAGCAGACCATTTCTACAGCACCCGTCAACTGTACAACCAAGCTGTGGAAGCGGTACGTGGACGACGTGCTCGAACTTTTGAAAAGGGGAGCGGAGCAACAGCTGACTGACCACCTTAACACTATCGACTCTACAGGTAACATAAAGTTCACCCATGAAACAGAAGAGAAAGAGGCTGAGAGCACCAAGGTGGGAAGGTACACCAGCGCCCAGAAGAAGAAAGCTGAGAAGGAAGAGAACTTAAACAAACTAGAGTTCCACGAACACATTATCTTCGCCAAATAATCAGGGCTAATTATTGAGAGTGATTATTATTTACATGCTTATCACCCCTTGCAAATATGATCATACACCATACCGTTTGGAAGTTATAGGGGGGGGGGGGCGGTAGAAATGAGTCCAGCCTAGATATGGCTAAAAATCATTTAGTGGTACAGGACTAGCATGTGTATCAAGTGTGCTGATATATGTTATAACAGGTCATGAAAAAAATACGAATATGTTGATATTATATGGGCCACAAAGGTTTGATGTTGTAAGTTGAAAGTGATGATGAAATGGTACAGTCAATATATATGAATAGAATAAATCTTTATTCCATATCATGCACACTTTGAAAGACATAGTACATGTGACTTTTCCGTACCTAGCATTGCACGTGGTGCAGTTTTGGTGCAGTGTATTCTCCGAGCAGAGGAGTGGGCCCGGCTGTCCTTTTACGTGTTTTATGTGTTTTTGTCAGGCTTTCTATTAAACTATCTACCACACAAAATCATGACCATAGCACTTTCAGAAAATATGCCCCCATATTTTGAAGCTCCGCTGCAGTACCTTAGGTACCCGATAGAAGACCCATTATCGAACTTGACCTTCCTTTCTGTGAGCCCTACCCATCCACTAAATATCATGCAGAACCCTCAACAGCCTCTCGAGTTATGTTGTCCACATACAAATACACATACACACAAAACCCACTGCAGTACCAACGGAAAATGTCAGTTCAACCATTTTTGACCTTGACCTCCGTTCCCATAACATCTACACACCTACCAAAAATCATGAAGATCCATCAACGTTTTCGTCACTTTTTTTGCCTACATACAAACACACACAAATGCAAAGTCCGGTGCAGTCCTGATGAAAAAGGCAAGGTAAACCATTTTCGAACTTGACCCTCCTTTGCACTAGCCTGTTCTCAATCAAGCTCCTGTAACGGCTTGCTACCCTGTAACCACATAGCCGCGGGGAGGGGACAGAAATCCCCGGACAGCTGGAGTTTGCGTTATACAGACTACCTTTGCACAACCACTACACAACTATCAAAATCATAAAGATTCATCAAAGGTTTCTTGACTTATGCTCCTGACATACTTACAGACCCACCCAACAGTAGGCTCAACCGAAAACAAAATCTTCTCCGAGTTCCTCGGCGAATATAATCAGCAGTGACAGACCACATCATGAGAAACAACTGTGCAATAGACTGGGATGGGGACAAGGTGATAGACAGAGAGGACAATAGACTAACACGTTGGATTAAGGAGGCTGTATGGATCAGGAAATCCACTCCAGTGATGAGCGGGGGATATAGACTCAGTCACGTTTGGGACCGCATCCGTAAGAAATAGATGATAATCGTTGCATTGTTTTTTGCTCGATAGTTGTGTATGTATTACACTTCTGTACGTTTGGGACCGCATAGTGATGTCATCCCCTGTGATTGTACATTATGTAAATACTTTGCGTTTGGGATTGCATCTCATTGACTTGTATAAGCAGCAACACCTGTGCTGCATTGCTATGTGAACCAGTCAGAATTGCATTGAAGAATCTTTTTTTCGCTAGCGAAAGAGATTTTATGCCTGCCTCGAAGAGCTAATCGCTATTCTCACTTATAAGATAAACGGACCCATCAACAAACAACAAGAATAAGGTTTTGGCGGGAATAACCATGAATTTAATAAATCATCACGAGTACGGCATCACGCCTCTGTGACAGAAACCAGTACTATCATTTGGCAACATACCAGACGGTTTCAGGAACATCAAAATCCAGGCAATTTTCCTACACATTTTTTAGTAACGGTACTTGCAGAAATTCTCAAACTTTTTCCGAGACAAACAATTTTACGATAGCACTGCAAACTCAGAAATAAAGCCACCTAAAGGGCTAACACAGTTATCTCGAAACTACGTGAGAACTAAGAGGTGCTTAGACAAAGGCTACTAGGTTACTTAGAAAGATTAGGCTAAGAAGGTGCTGGTTAACGTAAGTAGGACTGAGCGCTCGCAGAGCTGGTCGCTCGTAACGTATCAACGGTGTAAAATAATATAAAGAATAACGGCATCTGTGGCTGTGGCCTAAAAGCCAAGCCGCTATGATCCCAAGCCAAGGTCTAACAACAACGTGCGTACCTGAACAACGTGACTTGGCTGAGACATTATCTAAGGTGTTCTATAGTAAATAGAGCACAACCGAGTCAATAGTAGCTGCACTAATAGCTCCATGGAGCTGGCTTCATAGAGCTAGCTCCATGGAGCCAATTAGTGCAGCCCTGCGGCAGAGTTTTTCTACCTCCATGGAGCTGGCTGGCTCTACGCACTTTCAATGCAAAATCAGGGTTAACGTCACCCCTAGGAAAAATGTAAACATCTCTATTGGCGAACGCCGCTCTACGGCCAACGATTCTTACAGCCTGCTCTAACGTGTTATCCAATGGCTCTACGCACTTTCAATGCAAAATCAGGGTTAACGTCACCCCTAGAAAAAATGTAAACATCTCTATTGGCGAACGCCGTTCTACGGCCAACGATTCTTACAGCCTGCCCTAACGTGTTATCCAATGGCTCTACGCACTTTCAATGCAAAATCAGGGTTAACGTCACCCCTAGGAAAAATGTAAACATCTCTATTGGCGAACGCCGCTCTACGGCCAACGATTCTTACAGCCTGCTCTAACGTGTTATCCAATGGCTCTACGCACTTTCAATGCAAAATCAGGGTTAACGTCACCCCTAGAAAAAATGTAAACATCTCTATTGGCGAACGCCGTTCTACGGCCAACGATTCTTACAGCCTGCTCTAACGTGTTATCCAATGGCTCTACGCACTTTCAATGCAAAATCATGGTTAACGTCACACCTAAGAAAAATGTAAAAAAATCTCTACGGAGACGCTAGTGAACTTACAATGCTTACAAGCTGTGGTCCCATGCATTTCCTATGGCTCTACGCACTTTCAATACAAAATCATGGTTAACGTCACCCCTGAGAAAAATTTAAAAAATCTCTACGGAGAACGCTAGTAAACCACGTAACCGGAGGCCTGGCTGTAGATGAAAAAACAGATGTTGCCAGAGGGCGGGCCAGAGTATGTCCCCTGGCATCAAAACAGTGGAGGGGCCATGTGAGAACGTGGCTGTCGGCGGAAGTTGACAGACTAAAATGATTGTCATTTTCGCTTCCAGTGACCGAAAATTTAGTTAAAATTGTATAGAACAAGTATTGTCTGCTTTGGAACAAGCCTAGGCTAGTATACAGCAGCTTATTACCTTCGCCGAGAAGGTTATGCAGAGGGTAGCGTTTGTATGTATGTTTGTAGTGGCACAGAAGAACTCGAGGATGCCTTGATGGATTGTCTTGGTATTTGGTATGTTGGTAGGTTTTGATGAGACCTAAAAACGATTAGATTTTGGGCCCCCTCAGGGCTTCTTATGGTACTGCAGTGGAACTTCCTGTTTTGATATCTCGTGTTCTGGACATGCTATGGAACTGATTTTTGAGTGGTAGATAGATCTTTGGACAGAGAGTAAGTGGTGTGGGTTAGGGCCCCCTAGCGGCTTTTTTGGAACTGCAGGAGCAGGTTTTGCGTCTGACTTTGAAAGGGAATAACTAAAGAAGGGCTTGATGGATGGTAATGATTTTTGGTAGTTAAATAGCTTGAGTGATGATGTACAGGATTAGACACTTCTTATGCAAATCAGTATCTAATTTGCATAATTGATGAGGAAAGTTTATACATCCGCAAAATTCCATGATAGGACTCTGAAACATGTGACATATGTAACTGAGGAAGAAAGAAACATTAATTGATATGAACTATGCAAATGAAGACCTCATTTGCATAATTACTAAGAAAATAGTATAACATGATGGCCTTGATGGATGGTCATGATTTTTGGTATGTGGATAGCTTGTGTGATACTTAGTATGATTGGACGATAATTATGCAAATCAGATTCCAATTTGCATAATTAATGAGGCAACTTTAAATATCCGCTTTGTTCCATGATATGACCATTCAAATTGTAACTGAGGAAGAGAGGACTGTTAATAGATAGAAAATATGCAAATGTGGGCCTTATTTGCATACTTAATGAGTAACTTCTATTATTCTACACGGGCAAATGACGGCAATTTCATACATTTAATCCTTTTTTGTGGCATCGGGACGTTATGTGAATGTGAGCATCGTTGAATCAAATTATGCTAATAAGGGCCTCCTTTGCATAATTGATGATAAATATTCGCATAACCTTCTTTGTTAAGCTCATAATTTGTTAAGTTCATACTTTGGACATGTTATATTTTAAGACAATCAACTGGTGTGATTTATGATTGATGAGAAACACTCCTAATACGTCAGTCATAAAGGTTAAAATCATTTGGCGAAGGTATGAGGTCGTGGAACTCTAGTTTGTTTGTTATATAGCCCCCAAGGACATGAAGGAGATGTTACACAGACCACCCCACCCCTCTGAGATGGACCGGCAGGATAACTGTCACAGTGGCATGTGTTTCTCCACGACCGACCCCTTGGTCGAGGGGTCAAGGGGTCAGTATCACCTTCAGGCAGCTTCTTGTGTTGTTAGCTTACCCTTAGCGTCTTAACGTCTATATTTGCGTTATGATGAAAAAAATATGAAGTCGAAATGGCACAGTACCAGCGTGCATGGTTGCTGTTGTACTAGTAGTGCGTGACCCACTCGACCTTTCGATGACCTTTTATCTTGTAACACGCGTATTGCTTTGTGCCTCATAATAATTCGTTGTCAGCTCGTTACCAATCCACAGAGTTGAGTTGTGCAATCCTGGAGTACGCTTTAGAAAAACAACTTAAGAGTCATTGCACGAGAAAACCAGGCAAAACCAGACAGAGGTGGGAAGATGGGGGTCGGCCAAATCGGCTCATACTTTGTATGTGTGATAGGTATGTGGAACTATGAACAGCCATATAATTAAAACCCTCCAGCTATTTTTCGTTATGGCGTTCTGGGACCCCCCTCCGAGACCCTCAAAAATCCAACAATTTATGGCTGAAAATTACTGAAATTGAAATGGCTACCCTGACAATTATGATTAAGATAGGATTATGAATTCTATATTTCCATATGGCATGGGTTCCCTAGTTTTACCTACCAAAAGTTGAAGGTGAAGCATTGAAATAAAGAGGGTGTACTAGGGGGTTATCAGAACAGATGAAAGCAGAATTTTCATCTCTTTGAATTTTAGTCATTTTTAAGGGGCATTATCTGCAATCACTAGTGGCTTTGGAGAATGGTTTTACTGTTGCTGGAGAGAGGAACATCTACTTATTCAAAAACAAGCATCGTTAAATTGGGCCACTCATAACGCGAGCCGTGAATGGGGGCTCTTTATGGGGATTTTTCGGGTTTGGGGCTATAATAAATCAGGTTGTTACGTCTCACTACTGGGTAAGTTATGGAAATTTTTTCTGCCGCTGGGTGAAAACTATGCATAACTGTCATAAAATGCTAGCACAATTTAGAAATGTTGATTTGGGCTCTACATGGGGGATATAAGGATACTTAAAAAGTAAATTAAACTTGTTTTACACATTTTTAAGTTGCTCTCTAAGAATTAGTTTCTCACTAACGAATCACATGCATTTTCATTCCTTAAATGGTACTTACTGAAAAAAGGCTACGCATGTTGGTTATCAGAAGTCTACATTATCATCGGTGCACACCCGTTCACCTGGGTGCAGAGCTACATATACTTTATGTGGACAATAAAGAAATTAGACTATAACAAATGTCAAGAACAATTTAAGATTTTGTCTAAATAAATATATGTCATTTTGATGGTCAATCAGGATCAGTATAGGTATCATACTGAATTTAACAAACTGCAGTTCACAGATTATTAAACTTTCAAAGTGTTCTCAAAGACGTAGACCATTACTGTAGCATGTAATGAAAATTTCATTCCCAAGGTTACACATACCATATCAGAATTTTGATGCTACATGTATCTACAAAATGCATGCAATTCTTAAAATCATGCCATAGCACCATTGAAACAGACATACATGTATGCGTTGAACAGATAGATATCAATATGCAAAAATTGAAGTCGCAAGATCATGCACATCAACTTGTTCTTTACTCAATCTGACTCTTAAGAAGATGACTAAGGAGGATGTTGGTTTACAGGATGATGATCTTTATTCTGTCATGCTTGACAGGGACTTGTAAAGAAACTTGTGTCACCTCACAGAGGATAAAATGATTGGGTAATACAAAGAAAAAAGGAACGGTTGCCATCATCCATCATTGTGAGAAACGAGCATCTGCAAACATGCCAAATGTAAAGGGCTAAATGCCTTGAAGCTGACAGGACTGACGCATCGCCATTTCCACGTACTTGCCACTTGTCAGTAACACGACCAGTATACAGGCAAGCCTCCTACATCTGCCCAGTGGAGACCATTGTGCGCACCTGCACATGTTGGGCTGTTTCTATGGACTTTTCTATGTTATGAAGCATTGACTTTTAGCAATGCACTATTATCTGTATTACGGCAATAATACATACAAAGAATTTCAGTGTCAGTGATGCCCTTAACTTTTTAATCTTTGAGATTTCACATTCTCTTCTACGCAAGCTCCGAAGAGAACTAACTTTCCCGTCTATTTCACAGACAACATACACACAATTAGGGTAGTGAGCTCACCGTCACTTAGTACGGTCGGGCATTTATTGGCTCCTCAACTTAAAAACTTAAGAACAACTCTCGTATTACACCTGTTGTATCCATATCTTATACATTTTTTATAAATGAGGGTATAACAAGGTCCTTTTGTTACTTAGAAGTCATGGTGCGAGGTGGCGACCGTTTTACCCTGGTTTGCCAAACGTAGTAAGCAAGTATGTCGGCTGGTCGGTTAAACCGAGGCTCTGTCCAGTGGATGTCTAACGCATCCTGACTCGTAAGTAACTCATCAACGACCAAATCACAATAAGCCCATCATCATAATTGAGGTTGAATAAAGTTATGGCCGGAACAGTGGCGAAAACAAGAATATAAACAATGGATGAGTATCATATATGAGGTACAGTCTAAGAAACTCAGTATCGGAGCGATAACCAAGTGAGAGATTATCAGGTGTACTTGAAACCACATTGTTCAGGGGAGTTGAAGGTGTCAACATTCAGGTCAAGACAAAAGGGAACTAAAGCATAGATAGCATGATAATGTCCTTAGGCTCCAGCTGTTCTGGGATAAGTCATGGAGAGGGTTGTACGGGAATGTGACCGTACCAAGGAAGGAAGAGCTACGAATGAGTTAACAGGGGGTAGGAACGAAGGGTCAGAGGGCAATAGGGGAGGACTAATTAGGGTCAGGATAGGGGTCATGTGATTTGTCTGCTCAGCCGACGGGAAACGTGACTTCTCATAACAATATGTTTTGGTGTTTTTTAATTAGATGTTGCTAGTTTTGATACTGTATTGGTTAAACAATATTCAAAACTATTGCAATTGTAGCATAGTACTTAACCACTTAGCTCCCAAGTACCTGGCTGTCCCGCTAGCCAATAGCTAGGTGCCTTGTATTGCATGAATTGTGCGGATTGTATCATTTGAGGTTTTGTAAATCGGTAAAAGAAATTGACATTACTAGCTACAGTCATTGGCTGAGTTCTTCGAGAATGGTTGATACCAAATTTTGAATGTTCTTTAAAAATGGAACAATTGCAACTACAATGTAACGTTACAATCTGTCGATTTCATAATGATTCATGTACTGACCAAAATTGAGAAGTGTATATATATTTAGTTTAAAACTGTTCCCTGACATTTGTTTTTGCGACTGCCTTGTTTCTTGATTGACTTCGCCAAGAAGTCTATGTTTTGATGCTTGTCTGTGTGTCCGTTAGTGAACAGAATAAGTCGAGAACGCCTGGATGGATTGTTGTCGTATTTGGTGTGTTGATATGTATGTGGGAAATCTCAAGATGATTAGATTTTGGGCGAAGTACTTTGCATAATTAACGAGAAAAGTGTAAAAATGTGTTATATTGTATGCTTGAGTATATGTTATGGCTGGGACGTGTGGCGGTGTTGCTTCGAGGGGTCAAGGATAAGTGGTAGGGGTCGTAGGGGTGGTAGTTGTCATGTGGGAGGCAGGAAACTTAATAGTTGCTGAGACAAATTGGCTTGTCACTCAAGGCAGTGGTATGAGAAAGGTAGCAGCATAGCAGATAGTGGTGTGGAATTTGGTGGAAGCAGACCAAAATTGGATATACACTGCCTTACGGAAGAACAATCAGTAGTCGTGTGTCACAGCATGGGGATAGGACGGTGTTCAGGGTAGGTGAGTTAACCATGTTATATAGGGAAGGAAGAGGTGATTTATTAGTATACGTCATACTGTATGGTGTACATGTAGTATGGATACGTATTGCTGAAGAAGTATTTGATGAAGGGTGGATGTAATATAAATAGATATCAACTATGCAAATGAAGACCTCATTTGCATAATTAATGAGAAAATACTATAACTCAAGGTGGGCTTAATGGATGGTCATGATTTTTGGTATGTAGATAGCTTACGTGATGCTTTGTATGATTGGATGATGATTATGCAAATCAGATTCTTATTTGCATAATCAATGAGGTAATTTTAAAAACCCGCTGTGTTCCATGATATGACTATTCAAATATGTGACATTTGTAACCGAGGAAGATAGGAATGTTGATAGATAGAAAATATGCAAATGTAGGCCTAATTTGCATAATTAATGAGAAACTACTATATATATATAATTCCATACTAGTAAATGACGGACGGCAATTTCATACTTGTGGCATTTGGAAGTTGTGTGAATGTGGACACCATTGAATCAATTATGCTAATAATGACCTCATTAGTATAATTGATAGATGTTAGCATTACATTCTTTGTTAAGCTCATACTTTGGACAACTTATGTTATTTGGGTGAAGACGATCAACTGGTATGATTTATAATTGATGAGAAACACTCCTAATACGTTAGTCATATTTAGGTTAAAATCATTTGGCGAAGGTATGAGGTCGTAGAACTCTTGTTTTCTATGAAGCTGCGTGTACCAGTGATATCACATATGTGGAGTCCTGATAACCCCCATGCATAGCCTTTATCTCTATTTACCACTTCATAATTGCACATACTTTCTTTAGTAAGGAATTTACTGATTAACGTCTTAGAAAGCAACTGTAAAATGTGCAAAACAAGCTTAATTTACTTTTTAAGTATCTTCATATCCCCCATGTAGAGCCCAAATCAACATTTCTGATTTGTGCTAGCATTTTATGAAAATTATGCATGGTTTTCACCCCTGGCATCAAAACAGAGTGGAGGGGCTATGTGAGCACGTGGCTGTCGGCGGAAGTTGTCATTTTCCCTTCAAGTTACCGAAGATTTAGTTATCGTACAGAGGAAGTATTGTCTGCTTTGGAACAAACCTAGGCTAGTTTACAGCAGCTTGTTTGTAATATAGCCCCCAAGGAAATGTTACACAGACCACCGGTACCCGCCCCACCCCCCTGAGTTGGACCGGCAGGATAGCTGTCACAGTGGTATTGTGCCAACTCTGTTTCTCTCCAACCGACCCCTTCTTAGCCAAGCCTTGAAGGGGTCTAAAGCCAAGGGGTCGGTATCACATTGAGGAGGCTACTGTATTAATGCTTGTGTTGTTAGCTTACCCTTAGCGTCTTGACGTCTGTATTCGGACATGAATAACATGAGAAGGGGTCGACGGATCGTCGTGATGTTTGGTATGTAGAGAGCTCAGATGGTGCTTTACATAATCAATGACTAATTATGCAAATCAGGAGCTAATTTGAATAATTAGTAAGGAAAGTTAGTTAACCCACTGCATTTCATAATGGGACATGGGACAGTGTCAGGTCATGTAAACATATGGCCTTGCATAAACGTACATGTAGGTCAAATAAACAAACCATTCTCCAAGCAGAGGTGTGAGTCCTGCTGTTTTTAACGCGTTCAGTTTAGGCATTTTTGTTCAACACGGTTGGCGACATAACGAAAAGGGGACAAAATAGAAAGCCTGACAAAAACACCTAAAACACGTCAAAAACCAGCCAGACCCACTCCTCTGCTTGAAGAGTACACTGCACCAAAACTGCACCACTTCTAGGTGCGGAAAAATCACATGTACATGTATTATGTCTTTCAAAATGTTCATGATATGGAATAAAGATTTATATTTTTATGTTGACTCAACTTCATCATCACTTTCAACTTACAACACTGCAATGTCGAACCTTTGTGGCCCATATAATATCGACATTCTCATATTTTTTCATGACCAGTTATAACATATATCAGCACACTCTACACATATACTAGTCCTGTACCACCAAATGATCTTTAACCCCATCTAGACTGGACTCATTCGCCCCATCATAACTTCCAAATGGTATGGTGCATGATCAAATTTCCAGGAAGTGATAAGCACGTAAATATTAATTACTCTCCATAATAAGCCTTGATTATTTGGCGAAGATAATGTGTTCGTGGAACTCTAGTTGATACTGTTTATCTGCTTGCATACCCTTTATATAATAGAAATTCACAAAAGTAAACCGAAATATCTAGATCAGCAGTTTATTTCTACTTTACTTATAGATTTCTGGTCAATGCGCTATATGTTATACCATACACTGGGTGTAGTTTGGATACATTCGGCTAGAAGGCGCAGCTGCATACGTGTCTGAAAATTTGTGGGGGTATGAATGGGGGGGATCTGAGTAGCCTGACGTGGTAGACAGGCCAGGTAGACAGGCCAGCTAGCCAGGCCAGGTAGACAGACCAGCCTTTTCCGCAAACCCATATTGATGTACCAAGGAATATTGTACATGCAAGGGGCTATTCCCTAGGAAGATGTTATCACTGAGCTTGGATGACTAATTAGGACTTCCTGTCCTGGGCCTGAACACACATTCCCAAGGCTTGAAGCCCTGGGGCCAAGAGTTTTCTTACCACCAGCTTGTGGAATGAGGGCTGGGAAGGACTGACTGCTGGCCTAAGCTATTACAGGCTTTACAGCTCGATCTGGACCAAGTACAGAAAAAAAAGGCTTTTTGAGATGAGCAGTGTTTTTTTTTCTTTTTCAATCATGATGTCTACTTTCAATTAGGTTAAACACTATCAGTAATACAATTCCACCAAGGAATGATGACAATTTGGTGATCATGGTAGTACTCACGGTGGCAAAAGGTTTTGAATTAAGAAACAGCCTAGCTATTTATTTCAATAGGCTCTTGGACTTTCAGCAAGAGGTTAAAATGAAAAGAGACGTACACATCCTGTAATTGTATCATTTTAGGAAGAGACGTTCCTGCAGACTTTTCTTACACGGCCTTCAGACAAAGCTGACAAAATGCAGGGCCTCTGGATGGATTTTCTAACCCACTCATGCAGAGGTGCACAGATGGTCTCTGAAGACTACTCTACTCTACCCTACATGTACTGTGGGATTGTTTACACAATCTCTGGCTGGTGGTGGTTAATGACCCCCTCCCCGGGGGTGGTATCCATCAAGTTATGCTGTGGGAGTAGTCTGTTTGAAACTTAACGTTATCTTTCATTTTTATTTGTTTTTCTATCCTAGATCATATTACCGTATGATATTCTGAACTCATATTAGAACATATCCTTCTGAAAAGTCAAGCCAAACACATGAGAGAGAGGAGAGTGAAAACTGCACCCTATTGGCAGTGCTGGAAACAATCTGGGATTAATTAGCCATCAGTTTATAGATCGACCGTCTTCAGAGACGACAAGAGCCAAAGAGTTTATAGATCTTTATAGACTTGAAAACTGTCCATTCTGAGAAGTTTGCCAGAGATTTCGTTTTGCTAGCTGGTTGACAGAACCAAACTTTCAATTGCTATCAATTAACCCATAGTCGACCAATATCTACAATTCTTCATGGTATCCACTGGTGTGAAGTGTCTATGCCCTGACGCTGCAATCTGTTTTTTTGTGACAGTTGATGTTGTTGGACAATGCAAACATTTCAGGAATTACTCTTATTCGCATCACAGCCTGATACAGGCCTTTAAAAACGGTTTCAGTGTGCAACCTCCTGAAGCTTCCTCAGACTGGCTTTACACCCTCCTCTGATAGGATGACTCGTTTCCAGCTGTGTCCAGGCCTGGGCAGGAACGCAGGCTGCTGATAACTGAATCAGATGTGATGACAGGCAGTGTGTGCAGACCTCGCGGACAGGACGGATATAACATATATGCAGATACACAGAGGTACATATATTCTACCAGAACCAAAACAAAAGATGAAGTAATACTAGTACTGTAGTACTAAATATTCATGTACCTTTCGAATTGCTGATATGTAATAACTTTATAACTTTATTGCAAGTTCATGCCCGAAGGCTAATTGCAGACAAACAAGTACATGGGAATACATGGGAATCAAAAAATAGGTATCTAGGCTACTGTCAAAATTCTAAGTTAACTAAGGTTGACTATGGTTGGGTTTGACTTCTTTTTTGAAGGCAGTGGAAAATGAAGAGACCCACGTTTTTCATCGTAAGTGGGTTTGTTGATTTTAGTAGTGATATGGATTTTTGTAAGCTATTCAAATGGTGAAAGCTAGGAGAATTAACGGAAGCTGTTTTATATAAATCGTTTCTTTCGGCCTCATATAGAGGGCATTGGCAAAGGAAATGTATTTCATTTTCCACTGCGTTCATTGTACAAAACTTACACATTCTCTCGTGAGCGGGCAGCTTTTTATATCTACCCTTTTCTATTTCTAGTGGATGTGCACTTATTCGTATCTTACACACAGCTGACCGTTGTTCAAAATCTTTGTTGGAAAGATATTTTTCCATTGAGTATTCTGTTTTAACATTCCTATAAAATCTTAACTTACTGTCATCGATAGATAATTTATAAAGAAAACTTTGAATGTAAATGTCGGTCAGCCTTTTTCTTAACAATGTACATATATGTTGTATGTCTAGATCGAGATTGTTGGCGTTCCAGATAAAGGAGTATCCGCTATTGTCAAGTACATCTTTCACATGTTGTAACCAGTTTTTCTTGTTGCTATTCACTTGGGAAGACTGTTGATACAATAGAGCATCTACTTGTAAAGGATGAGTCAAAGGATCGAGTTGTCTGAGGCGCAACCAATACTTAACTATGCGGATTGACACATCTAAATCTACCGGGAACACTCCAAGCTCTGCTTTACTTGCTATATTACTGGAATTTCGGTGCACTCCAAGAATATTTTTACAGAAACGGTTCTGCATAGTTTCAATCGGACACCTGTCATTCAAATGGTCCTTGCCCCAAACTTCACTGCCATATAACATAATAGATTTAACACACACATCAAATATTCTTAACAGAGCCTTAGGGGACAGAAGTGAGCGAAAGAGCGGTTTGAGACTGAAAAGGGCTTTGCGTGCTTTTAAGGACAACTGTTTTTTTGCTAAGGAAAAAGTGCCTGATGAGGACAACAATAGTCCCAGATAACAATAAGAATTAGTTATTTCAATAGTATCTGAGCCAAAGGAAAATTTCACATTTTTTACTGATCGTCCAGATTTGTTGAAAATTACAACTTTAGTTTTCTTCATGTTTAATTGTAGTTTCCATTTTGTACAGAATATGTTCAGTCTGTCCAAGGCACGTTGTAATCCTTTTTCCGACTCTGAAAATATCACGACATCATCAGCATATAATAAACAAGGAACAAGTAGATTGTGTAGAGTGGGGGGTTCACAGTCGGGATTATCTAATTCTTTGACTAAATCATTTATGAATAAGTTAAAAAGTGTGGGAGAGAGGTTACATCCCTGTCTCACGCCTCTATCAGTAGTGAATAATGGTGTAAGACCCGTAGAGGTTTTGACGCAGGTCTTTGGATTAGAATACATTGATGTAGTATATGATACACTATACTAGTACTAGTAGTAGTCTATATGGCTCCCATACTTGCTCACACTAATAATGAATATCTAAGCAGACGTGGGTACAGGTGAGTCTATAAGGAAAATCAGGGAGATGCATCAATGCATTGACAGGTGAAAAGCAATAAGTTGGACCCTACATCTGCTTGGAGATCAGCTGCCACCAAACCAAGCCACATGTAAGCCTGCCTGGATTGTACCCAAACTACCATCTGTGTACCCAGGGGGTAACACGTGATTCCTCATGCAGGGGTTTTCTGTCTATTTGGCCAATTTCTACTTTTTCCAGCCGCCTCGGGAGCCTAATAGAGGCTACAACAATGGTCTTTCTTCACCTTTTTGTCAGCCAGGAGAGTCATACTGAAAAATCTGGCAGGCTTTTGAAGATTTTTTGAGATGACCACAATATACTACTTCTACTCTCCCCCTTTCACAAAGTTGGTATAGTCCTCATGCCATCTCATCAGGGAGGCCTTCAGGCTTGCATGATTCTCTGGTATGTAGGGTCATGTAGCTGCCTGTGGGGAGCAGTGATTAGGAAGTTATCACTGCAACAGTTAGGAACCAGGAAATCATAGAAAGTTAGGTTCTACTGTTGTTGAAGTGCTAAATGAAAGGATGTGAACAGGAAGCTGCACAGAAATTTCTTGAAAGTGTGAGAAACGAGGCTGTTGGATATTCTTCACCGATATCATAAGTCTCATAAGTCATGTTATCATTTGATACCATGAAACTGAGTGCACAATAGCATAAGCAGGGGCCACATGGTTATAGTGCTAGTAGTCTACAAAGACATGGGGTGTGGGTAGAATATCTCTCCAGGGAAGGGTACTACAGACACTTAATCATTGGAACTATGTCCACCCCATCATCTTCCTTGCATATCATAACCAACCCATTATTGACAGTAACTTACAATAGCTTTTTAGATACATTTCTTCAGATTAAAAGATATTTTCACCTTACAATGTCCAAGAACCAAGTAAACTGGTGTGGCCGACACACTGACAAATGTAATTTTCCTCTGTCTGGAGCTGTGTTTGTTTTGCTCCATTACCAATGGCCCCAGGAGAGCCAGACCTTGTGACAGTCCTGCAAGCATGGGGCAGGGTAGGTGAATAGGTTCCCCTCCCTTTCAATCAAAAAGCTATTAACAAATCATCTCTATTAACACTGTAAAACACCAGGAATCCACACTGGAGTTATCTGATATCCTAAGATGTCTCCTAACATCTTGACAGGACAAAAACAATCTCCAATTTCCGATACATTTTCAGAAGAGCTGTGCGATTAATAGAATTACGTGTATGGTTTAATGGTTACTGTGGGGGGCGTATTAAAACCAAATTTGTTTAATATGCATTTCAAAATATGGTGATGGTCTTAGCCTGAGTGTCATCCTGTTTCAATTACAAAATTTTGGCAATCACTGGACCCCCTGAACGCACCACTTGCCTTTGGGAATAGTGTATATCGGTGTGGAGAATAGATTTTGGGTTTCAGATATTCACTGTAATGTCTTCTGATCTTTAAAGTACTTATACTTTAAAGCATCAAGTATGTTTGCTAGCATACCTTTATACTAGTTTAGTCCATATAGTAAGTCATGTTGCAAACTTCATGGAGTATGTAAAAGGTAAAGGTAAAGCGGTCGAACCTCAAACTGAGGACGAAGCATGACGCTTTTTTATTAGCTCGTACTGCAATACGGCTACGCTACGGCTCGCGTGTTTTTGACCAACCAAGCACACCGGGTCACCCCTACTCTTTTCGATAAGTGTGTTGGGTTCTTTTACGTGCAGAGGTTTGGCGCCCTAAAGCTCCCTCACACCGCCAGGATGATGCGCATCTTTTCCAGTCGTGTCCAAGCACGGGCGCGAACTCGGGCCGCTGGCTCCACGGAATTTGAACCAGATGTGGTGAGAGGCAGAGTGTGCAGTATGTGCAGGGGGGTTAATATTGAAAAAAAAATCCAAATTTGTACATTTCCATATTCAGATAGACTGTCTTCACATTTCTAGGTACGTATTTCAGCAAAAAATACACTTTTGTTTACCTCCCCCTATTACTGTCGGCAGGGAGTCTGGAGAAATGCAGATGATTCGACAGCACCGTTTTTGCACGCCTTCAAGTGTGTGAGTCAGGCGACTGGGCCACCCTCCCCAAACTGCGCTGGGCTAGCATGTTCCAAGATAGGGTGAATAAAACACAGTGTGTGTGTGTGTAAGTACGTCCGGGGGGCAGTCCTGCGTTCTTGGCGACAGTGAAGTACTAAATTTTCAGATAGTCAACATATATTGAACGTGAGAGTCCCATGTTAAGTCGGCTGACTGTACGCCGTGAAGCTTGAACGTTGTAACCCTTTGGCTTTGCTGGCCGTCTACTGTAGGGTACGGAGGGACAGGGACATACTCCTTTCTCCTCGCACTAATGACTATATCCTTGGTCTTCTTCCTATTTGTTGCCAGCGAATAAGGCTCAGCCCACGTAGCGATTGTGTCCAGAGCCCTCTTGGTCTAGCCGGGAACCGACCCCATCAGGGTTAGGTCATCTGCGTACTTAACTGGTACCACAGAGGACGGTAGACAGGCATCCGGCAGATTAATGCAAACAATAAAGAGCAGCGGTGATAACAGTGAGGCACTCCTGCTGGAACACCATATGCTGTGGACAAACAGGTGCCCCATTTAACCTACTGAGTCCTGCCTTCCAGGTAACTGTGTATGGATAACCACAGGCCATGCCTTACCCAAACGTCTGCCAAAGTTGATAGTAGTTGGCCGTGGTCTTAAGTATCGAAGGCTGACTGAAGTCGACAAATACTGCATGGATGTCTAACTTGGGATTACTATCTAGTGCCTCATGCCAGATGTGAAGAAAGGTTCAAAGCTGTGACAATTGAATGCTTCGGTAGGAATCCATGCTGTCATTGTAACCGTGAGTTCGCGGTGTCTTGATGTAAAACATCACGCAAGAGACCTTACACCTTGCCCACACAACTAACTAAAGAAATCTGGCGGTAATCCGTTGGAAAGTGCAGTCTTGACTTCTTGGGGACCGCTGTAACAAGTGCCTCTTTCCACTGCTATGGAAAAGTGTGATGTTGAAGGCAGGAGTTGAACATTACATACAGGACTGGGGCTGTTTTACACCACAGCTAACAATGGATAACTATGATCCAAACTTCCCGACTAGTATAACAATATAAATTGCACAATGTTTTATTTCTTTTCTGGTCATCCTACAAAACCGTAATAAACAGAGTAACGGAGCAAGTTTGAGCAATGTTGCATTGTAATATTACGCAAGTTCAGACCAGGGATTTCAAGGCTGCACTTTCAACTTTATAGATCTACCAGTCCTACAGTACTGACTGCCTGAAGTTTGATTATATCACTTTAGAGTCACAGACTACTTCTGCCATCCTATCCTGGCAACTGGCAGAAGTTACCATGACGACATTTAACTTCTGCAGATTTTACCCTACACTGGCTACTGGCAGAAGTAAAAATGACGTCATCTAACTTTTGCCAACTTCTGCCAGCCTGACATGTTTGTGTCCTTGTAAATATTACGATCATGACAAGATAAAGTAACACTATCGCATTGGAATTGTAATTTTAGGCAGAGGCAAGGGTGATATGTATTATTCTGATGTTCATCACAGAGCAGTGAATAAAGTCAAAGAGAACCAACCCGGTTTTATATTAAACACTTCACCAGTCTTTGTGTCTTCAAATTGAATGCATTTAGATGCTTATTGTCTTTCATGATGTGAGAGGTAAGCCTGTTCCTGAGACCTACATGTTGCCACTTGGATAAGCCAGTAGATTATGATATACTTTATGCAGAATACAGACCCATGTAATCGAAAGTCATTTATACAACATTTAGAGGCCACGGTGACTTAATTTTATGGATGACATTCTCTGAGACCCCAAAAACAATGTGAGAGGGGAAAAATCGAGCAGAAAAGAAGTAACGTTACACTATAAGATGATATTTGCCAAGGACATAGAGGATATATGACTGGTGAGAGTACTCATAAGGGCAGTTACAACATACATGGCATTGGACTCCATATTGATAAGCATTCCACTGAGCTGACACTAACAAATCTCGCCTACCAATGCTTATGTTATAAGTGAATAACAAAGCTTTGAGTTTCTATCTCCAACACTTATAGCTCTTTCCTCCACATCTCGAACATTGATGAAAGATCTAGTTATCTGTAACAGGTCTAACCACCACATTTCAGGCATTATAATCATGATAATACAAGAAATTAAAAAGGATCTTAAACTAAAATAAGTTGCTGTCATCTACACTATACTTCTGATTAAAACAAATTTTTGAACACCTATATCTTAGGTCGATCACCCAATAATTTAAATTGTATAAGTCATGAGCTTAGTGGATCTGGCATAAGTTGTAAAGATACAGAACAAGTCAATACCTTATCACAAAGTAGTAATACACCTAACAGTTGAATTTGTTTAACCATGCCAGTACTAGGAATCACAATTTTCTGATGTCATTTGTTACAAGTTTGTACACAACATGTGATGGAAATGTATACTCCTATAACTGCTTTCACCTCTCTCAGCACGTTGGGAGCCATGCAATGTTGTCAAGAAATAATAGTTTTCCATACATCACAATCAAATTTTATGGAACATTCGCTCAGCTGTCCCTACAATTTTCACATTTTATGTATTGTTAAGGATGTATCAATAGTGAGAAAAAAATCCCTACCTCCACCTCTTTAGTGCATGGCAATCCCCAAAAAATTGGTCGACGGATATGCCGTTCACAGGTTCTATGTGAATAATGTGGCTTAACCAGCATAGCAAGGTGACCGTAAAGTTTTTCCCATCAACAGTACAAAACCCTTTCAAACGGTCTGAATTGATACCCAATATAACAACAGAACCAGTCTGAGTACTTTTCATAATGCTATATGTCCAGACATGTGCAGCTTCGCTTGGCAGGTCACCTGTCACGCATGGACAATACCAGAATGCCAAAAACAGTATTCTACAGTGAATTCTGCCAAGGCAAAAAAAAAGAAGAAGTTTGAAAGAGCCAGAAGTTCATCTGCGACAAATGCAGGAGAGCTTGCAACTCTGGGATAGGACGGCTCAACTCCTTCTAAGTAATTCTCGACAACAGGGAATAAGCCATCATCACTACTGTACACAAGCATACAAAATATTCTTGAAATCTAAGTATCAGAAAAAGTAATATAACCTTTCTTTTTACCCAATAAAACAACAGAACAAATCTGAGTACTTTTCATAATGATATATATCAATCGTAGGAAGCAATTTCAATATTTCTTTCAAGATTGCTTTATAAATCTTGAGATGTTTTAAACAATCTTGAGACTTTTTAAGAGACATCTTGAGAGGAAACATCTTACATCTTGAGATTTTTTCAAAGCATCTCGAGATGCTATAAAAAATCTTGAGATGTTCTGAGAGCATCTCGGAAAAATCTTGAGACTTTTTCTTTTTCATCTTGAGATTTTATGAAACATCTTGAGATGGCAATGAAAAATTTCAAGAATGTCTCATAAAATCTCAAGATTAAACATAAAATCTTGAGATCATTGAAATAAATCTTGAGATCATTAGAATAAATCTTGAGATTTTGTCATTTTCAACGAAGCGTGAAGACCCCCGCTGGGGGTCATTATGATCCGTTGTGTAATAGAGAAGTGTTTCACAAAATATTGGATATATACCTTTAAGATTTAAACGGTCAGAAGCATTAGTCCAAAGTGCTCTGCTCTGCTTATCCCTTAGTCTAGATATTTGAACGTTGGGGCACCACACAAGATCTGGCAACTAGTTTTCTTTACCCTATCGATTTTCTCCGATATCATCCTCACATCTTTTCCGTTGTCTACTCTTCATTCTTCCCCACTGAACGATCTCTTACATGATAGCTCTTGGCTACTCCCGATGGTTGTGACACGTGGCCGTACCAGTTCAGTTCCCTTTTCTTTACTAATCTCCACTGTGTTAAGGAGGTCTCCGTACGTTTGCACTGCTGGATGGTTGAGTACGAAACAGGGACAGTATCAGAAAGATAATATGCATGTATGTTTTACCTTTGCCAAAAAGATTATGTTTCTGATAGCGTTTGCAAGTCTGTGTGTACGTGTGTGTGTGCGTGTGTTGATAAACAGCATAACTCGAAAAGGATGAGATGGATCGTATTGATAATTGGTACGGGGTCGGTCTTGATGAGACGTGCACAAGATCATTATCTCCATGAAAAATGGAGATACAGTGGGGTTGTTTTTATGTGTGTGTGTGTATGTGTGTGTGTGTTTCCGGACTACTGTAGTCAGCATAACTCCAGAACCTCTTGATAGATTGCAATGATATTTGGTATGTGGGCAGGTGTTGGGAAGCTGAAATTCAAGGTCGATTTTGGGCCCCCTGGTATGTGACCTTGGTACTGCAGCAGAACTTCCGTTTTTCTATCTTTTGACCTGGACATGCCATGGTCCTAATTTTTTGGTGGCAGATAGCTAGTGATGTAATGGAGAATTGGTGTAGGTGTTGGCCCCCTAGCAGCTTGCTCTGGAACTGTGAAAATCTTCCAAGGAGAATAACTGAACAAAGGAACGACGGATTTCCATGATATTTAGTATGCAGGTAGCTTAGACGGAGATGTACATAATGAAGTGCAAATTATGCTAATTGAGACTTAACTTGAAAACTTTATATTTGTGGCATTTGAAGGTTTCGTGAAGGTTAACATAGTAAGATATAAATCATGCAAATGAGGACCTACTTTGCACAATTCTCACGTCGCCGGTGTTTTTTTAAACACCACTCTTGTTTATTCTGCCATCTTTATTCAGGGTTGCCAACTCAGTGATTGACACTGCTTTACAGCGGTGCCCTGCGTTACAATAGAATAAACCAAGTAATGTACATGCAGTGATATAACAAACAGAAAATTAACATATACTAGAAAGGCAACATTTGCGGGAGCAAATGCAACATGTTTCGCCCATTTCCCTCCCCACGCAAAAAGCGACTGTGGCATAGAGGCTAACGTTTGTTGTATGTCTGCAATGTTGGTATTTGAATGAATAATTGAATTGAAGACCAGTCAGAAATGGATCTCTCCCAATTTGAAACCCTTTGCATGGATTGGCTCTTCCAGGCACCCATATTCATATGAAAATGCTATTATTTTTTTAGTACAACGCTACGCCACACATTTTGTTTAATGCGCTATCGATCAGCGCCGATATTCAAGACTTCCCCGCGGCCCGACAGTGTAGACATGTAACAGGGGTTTACGCGAGGAGGTTGAAAATTCTTACTGATAGGTTTACGTCATTTTTAGCCAAAAACTTTAAACAACTACTCAAAGCAAGGGCCTCCTTGCTCAACGTAAAGTTTCACGCACTTCACAACTCTCTATTGTTAATATTAATGTTATTGTCAACGTCCCGACACGGGATGTTTCCTAAGGTGGGAAACGTTGGATACTTTGTGTGCACTATTGTGCGCACTAGTGTCCAATCTTGGTGACAGAGGGGTAGAAAATTTGTGTACATAGCGAGGAAATGTCAGGTTTTACCATAGTGTCCAAGCTTGCAAACTTGTAGAAATCTTTGTTTCCATGCAGTGTTAAAATAAGAAAAACACCGTGTGTGTCGACAAATACCACCAGAAAAGTTTTGAACCTTCTGAATTGCACTTACATAACTTCAGTAGGACACAACAATAACTTACAACACAAGGATGTGAGCCAGGGAGCAGTGAAGTTGTGTCTTCACCTGTCAGAGTACTAGTAGTGCCCCTAATTAAATTGACTATTTCAACCAATCAGGTTGAGCTTGATAAATCTGCGCTCTCTCATTGGCTGACCGAATTAGTCCACCCGGCCAGATGAATAAAGATGTGACCTATAGGTCAGTGACCCCATATGAGGAAAATAGCCGATCTTCTTCCCAAAATACCCTCTAAAATCGTATTTCGAAGTATTGTATGCCGAAAGTGCGAATGGGATTCTTTAAATATTTGTTCAATGTACCACCATAGCAAATTTCAGGTCATTTGGATGTATTTCAAGAGCACGGGAGGCCAAAATGTACGTTTTTGGTCAGAAAAACCTCAATAAAATCACTTTCAAGGTCAATATCGAAAAAATTAAAAAATTCTCCCAGGGTATTTACCCACTCTACCTGTATACCAAATTTCAGCTCAGTTGGTGCAGGGACGACCGAGCTGAGTCGATTACAAGATTTGACAGGAGAAAGAAACCATACGAACACAATATGTTGCGCCCAAAAGTATGATGGGCTCAACATAAAAATAATAATAATGATCATAACGAAAACAATGACAAAATGGTAACAATAGTAAATAGACTATTCACGGAATAGTAAATAAATGATTACAATGATAAATCAAATGCAAATCATAATCCAAATCATAATCCAATTCGATCCTCATCGTCTTTGAATGCCGATACAGTCTGGCGATTTTCCGGATATCCTTCAAAAGGGCAGTTTAGAAGTAATAGTTGAAGGATGGGCGGGCGAGTTTGTGGGGATATATCAGAGCCCCGCCTCCCAAGGAGGTTGTTGGCGTCCCGAGGGCATAGCCCGAGGATGCCAACAAGCTCCGTGGGAGGCGGGGCTCTAATACACCCCCACAAACGAGCCCGTCCATCCTTGAACTGTTTTAGAGCACAGCCATCTGTCCGAAGCAAAGCTAAGCATACATATTGGGAAATAGTTTGACATATACACTGAAACAAACACAATATGCCTAGGAATGTTTGGGTTAGTGATTCTCTTTTTCTTAGAATAATCCCCACTCCACATGTGGTTTTACTTCTGTGGTTCAGTTGAGGTGCCAGGCGAGTACCAAGGAGTGACCATTATTTCCTCTCCCTTGAGGCAGAGGTGCTTTAACCAACCTGGGATCTGGTCTTAGCCAATGGAGAGCCAGACTTTCTGTTCAAGCACCTCTGCCTCAAGGGAGAGAGGTGCATTAACTAACTTTGGCCATGTGTGTGGATTTCAAACAGCAAAATACCCGCTCCTGATTGGCTAAGGACAGATGGTTGTGCTCTAAATTAAACTGGAAGGGTTTTCAAGAGTACACTGGCGAGCTTGAGACGTTGGATCTTCATCTGAAGAGGAGCCTTGGTAGATTAGCACCGGTCTGCTATCCTCAGCAATGTCATCAGGTGTAATTTGTAATGTTTTCGAAGGAACAGGCCACACAGGTTCCCTCCTGAAGCGTTTCTGCCCGGATCCAGTACGCTGGAGGTGCGCTGGTGTCAACCTCGAAGTCGAACCTCTCCCCTCACGGGTGACACAATGATGTCGTCCATCATGTCAGTGGGTTGATGTCCTGGCCGTCAGAGGCAAAATTTTGGTCGATATGTCAAATGGAAATCTGAGACGTGGCAAGACTGAAGTGGCAAGAATAAAAGCATCTTTTGTTTGGGTTGTTTGGAGCTAACATGGCTACGGTTTAAATGTATGACGTTTGTAATCAAACAACAAATCACATAATCGATGAAGTATGCCTCGGGTCTCGCTTACTGAAAAGACCTACTAGATAGTTAACTAAATTAACACGTTAAATGTCAAAAATCAGAAGGTCACAATGTGGCAGACACTCTAATAGACAGACAGACAGACAGACGGACAGACACACGCATACACTCTAACGCTGCCCATTTTATAACTTCATTGGCGGATGTAAAAAAGCAATGCATGACCGTGCCTCAAATAGAGCCTTGCATGCCAATTATCGAATAGATCTAATGAGGCAGGCACTTAATTAAGACGTGCATTTTTAGACTGATTTTTCCTGATCTCATTATGCATACGTACGTGCGGCAAAATCTATGGTCGCAGAATACAGTTTTTATTCGCGACCCTGGTCTATGACGTGGTACATAAAGTAGTACGGCCAGAATTCTTCAAGACCCGGTAGAACGCTGCATGTGAGAGAAATCCAAGTATAAACTGTGCTGTGTGGTGTAAGAATATGTTGGCTTTGGGTTTCTGTAAACTTGAACCAGGGCCCCGCGGGGCACCCTGAAACCACGGGGCCCCCCGCGGGGGGTGGCAACAATGTCTGTAATAAAAATCTAGTACATGCTGTAATAAGCCAGAATGTCCCATCGATATCACTAAAATGAACCCCACAGCACACTCAACGGCACCCACTCCACTGTTGCTGCCTCTCGACCTACCAGCGGTTCACGTCCAGCAGGGCAGAACTGTTCTATAGAATTATGCGTAGCTCCGGATCCTCCCTTCGGTACCGCGAGAAACGCACAAAGAGCCAACACTGTTTGTGAAGATCGTTCGCCGAATATGTCAAATTCGTCATGTAGTGGCGAACATGTCGCGCATTGCCTTAGGGACTCGGGCTGAAGAATCGGCCGCCTACAGCGAAAACAAAACAGTAGAGATCATGGCTTCCTTTTTATGTATATTAAAGAGAACGGGCAAAGCATAATTCGAAGGTTCTTTACGCCGTAATCGGGCCTTGTTTACGCCGGTTTGGTCATGATACACTTCGTGCATGGGTGGTTTCGTCGCCGCGTTGCCATGCCAACGGCACGCGCACCACCAGAAAATTGGCGCCGGCCTGCCAGCGTGCCAATCGCAACGCACGGTCAGGGACACACCCATCGGCCGGGCGGCGAGATTTCAAAGAGTTTATTATCATTAACTCCGCCCCGTTATAAATAACAAAGGAATGAGGTCAGTGCACGGCAGTTCTGACATCTAGTGTCCAAGCAGACCCAACGGTTGCAAAGACGGAGCCTGACAACTTCTCTGGCTGACTGGAGGTTCTCTGGCTAGCTTGTACGATTTTGGCACCGTGGAGATCTGCTTGGAGATAACAGACATCAACGTTCTATGGCTTCAATGATCTGAACTGCAAAGCTACTGCCTTTGTACAGGCAAGGTCATAACATGTCCTTGGTACAGGCGACGCGAACATGAACGTCGCTCAAATCGCCTCCACCGTTGTCACATGGTCCAAGGAGGTTATATTTGCATGGTCACAGTGAATGCCAAGATTTAGCTCCCGTTGCGCGAAGGCAATTTTGCGGGTTGTAACATTCGCTATGAATTAAAGACTGCGCTTCTTCCACTCACCACTCAGCGTATTATTGTGTTAGTAAACATGGAAAACCCAGGTTACTACGTGTTTTCTATTCATACTTGATAGGTAATATCCTTGACCTTGTCTAATGTACACTGCATACTTGTGTGTATTCGTGTCACATCGTGTCACAGTGAAGCAAGCCGGAAGCCAAGACTCTCCGAAAACGTTTTTCGTCCGCGGGGCCCCCCGCGGGGCACTGGCGGGGCCCGGTTTTTACAGAAACCCGTTGGCTTTGGGACTGTATGATTTGGATTATGAAGTTTTTTTCCAGATTTCGTGACGTCAGAGCTACAATGTATTCGCATTGAGCCAAATTGGACGGCCACACCTACAGGACACTGCTGGTCAATTCGATTCAATTCACCCCAATAAACCCCGAGAGTTGCATTGAATCTATTCGAATAAATTCCGAATTGGGCTGTTCATATTCAGGAAAATCTATTTGAAAGAGAGCTCGAGTGCTATAAGCCTGTCTAAGCACACAAAAGATTACGACAAAACGGCTGTCGAGTTCCACACGGCTACGTCGCAAAAAAAACTTTGTTCCAGCCAATGAACACCGTAGTTTGAATCCTCCCATGACGAGGCCAGTCTGTTCCATTCAATTTTTATTCCGCTGTCTTCCAATGCAGGGTTATCGATGCTTTTCATACAGTGTTTTGAATACGTTAGTCTGTCAAGTTTGCATCTCTGGTAGTATTATTGATGTTGCAGTTAAATCATATTGATGTTGGATCAAGGTTTTATATCACTCTGCGGATTAAGGTGATCAAGTAGCATTAACTACGCATGTGTGGAGCATTCCACATATAGATTCAAGGAATTCCCGAACTATTTGTCAAATAGCCACATAATATACTGTTTGGCGCATTCCTGAAACACCGTAAAAGATAAATTAAAATAATCTTTCAGATTCCATACACCATATTGTTTTAAGTTTTATATTTCATAGTTAAACTTCAGCAGAAAGCTTACAGTGCTCAAATTTCATGCATCATGCACAATGTATTCTGAATCAGGTTTACATGGTGCAATTTAAAGGTCAATAAATCTAAAGATGGGACCAAACATATTTGACAGATCAACAACAGTGAGAATCACAACACATACACTGTTTATTGTGCTCGGCCATTGGTCAGCAGGGATGACGTCATCACCCCCACAATGCTAAGCGTTATGTTCCCTTCGTTCACTTCGGCCATGCTCCTTCTACACGTCGGACCTCTTGCTCTACCCCCGACCAAGACAGAAACCTGCCGTAAGAAGTTCGGGAGGCCGGCGGGAGATGTGACAGTGGACTCCCGCAGCGGTGACCTGGTGTGTCGGGGCGGTCGTTTGGTTTGCGTCGGGGGGACGTGGTCCCCCGGAAGGTTTGCTGTAAGCTAGCTCATGTGTGGACGCGTGTTTTTATTATGCCCTAATTGGAATTTGTTTTGAGACGTATTGCAGGGGCAGATTTGTCTGCGGCGTGCCACGTCTTCTCGCCACACGTGTGAATTTTCGACCTGACTTGAGCGGGACTCTCAATTTTCTTTGTCTGCGTCCTCTGATGTATGTTTGTGTTCGTGTTCTTGTGAGTTTTACCGCTCTAGGTGTGAACAGAGCTTTGGCTCGATACGGCGTGCGAGACTCGGAGGAGGCAAGACAACGTCTTTTTGAGAGTGTTTTATTTCAGGGTACGAATCCGGTGCCATCCTCCGTGTAGGAATTCCGGCTGTGTTTCCTACTAGCGTTGACAAGTGTTACAGGCCGGGAGCTAGACGATTGTTGCGTTATTTTTGTTTTGTGCCCTTCAAGTTAGATTTTTTCAGGTGGGGATAGTGCTACTTGGTGTTGAGACGGCTGCTGGCCTGAGTTTGGAAGATGGCCGCGACCAGGGCGTCTGGCACGGGCGAAAGAGAATCCATCGCCATCCTCCGCGGGGAAAGGCCAGGGGTTCCCAATTCCAGCGTGGTCGGGCGTCGAGTTTAGGGTAGTTTGATATTTGTTCGCCATTTTCTTGTTTCTCGTGCTTTGACAGGAAAAGAGCGTGGCGTACCCCAGCTGGGCGGCACGTGCATTCTCCTGATTTAATTAGGTGTGTTGCTTTGTTATGCATTGTGGTGCGTGAGTGCAGCGGCTGTGTGTACGAGGTTGGAATGTGAGAATTTCATTGTTGCTTTTTCCGTGGTTGGGAAACACGAGAGAAACAGTTGTTGAAGTGTATGTGAGCTCCGGTTACCCCACGTAACGTCACTTGCTGGCATGTGGGGGCCGGGCAGGGTGAATCGTGCGTATGTTGGTGGACCATTGTACGTCTGGGGCCAGGAAATTTTCCGGGAGCCCATCTAGTTCTGGTCCTTATGTCTCGTTTTGTGTTTATACATAGACTTCCTGGCTCTCCCTTCCTGGTGATGACGTTTCCAGTGCAGCGGGGAATAGCGTGTCGCCTCCGGACCTACAAACGTCAAAAGCAGGAGGGGCGAAGGACCTGAGGATCTAGGAACATCCCTGCCCGGCCCAGACACACGTGCGCGGTAGCCCACAGAGGATTGCGACCGGCGATGCAGGTTTTCTTCCTCCTTTCTGGTAGTTTGTGAAAGTTGCTGTTAACCGTTTTGAGTATTTGTAACGTTTGACGTTTGTTATTACGCGACGTTTAACGATTTTTATTACGCGAGTAATGTGTGACGTTATCCAGTGCGATGGGGTGCCGCGGGAAGCTAGATTCGAGATTTACGAGTAATGTGTGACGTTTCTACTATTTACGAGTAATGTGTGACGTTATCCAGTGCGATGGGGTGCCGCAGGAAGCTGGATTCGAGATTTACGAGTAATGTGTGACGCTTCTACTATTTTACGAGTAATGTGTGACGTTATCCAGTGCGATGGGGTGCCGCGGAAAGTTGGATCCGAGATTTTACGAGTAATTTGTGACGTTATTCAGTGCGATGGGACGCCGCGGGAAGCTGGACCGAGATTATTAGGAGTAATGTGTGACGTTATCCAGTGCGATGGGGTGCCGCGGGAAGCTGGATTCGAGATTTTACGAGTAATTTGTGACGTTTCTACTATTTTACGAGTTATGTGTGACGTTATCCAGTGCGATGGGGTGCCGCGGGAAGCTGGATTCGAGATTTTACGAGTAATTTGTGACGTTTCTACTATTTTACGAGTTATGTGTGACGTTATCCAGTGCTATGGGGTGCCGCGGGAAGCTGGACTCGAGAGTTGTCGAGTGATGTTTGATGTTACCCAGTGCCGCGGAGAGTTGGACCGAGATTATTTTGAGTAATGTGTGACGTTATCCAGTGCGATGGAGTGCCGCGGGAAGCTGGACCGAGATTATTATGAGTAATGTGTGACGTTATCCATTGCGATGGGGTGCCGCGGAAAGTTGGATCCGAGATTTTACGAGTAATGTGTGACGTTATCTAGGGCGACGGAGTGCCGCGGAAAAGCTGGATTCGAGAGTTGTCGAGTGATGTTTGATGTTACCCAGTGCCGCGGAGAGTTGGACCAAGATTATTTTGAGTAATGTGTGACGTTATCCAGTGCGATGGAGTGCCGCGGGAGGCTGGACCGAGATTATTATGAGTAATGTGTGACGTTATCTATCGCGATGGGGTGCCGCGGAAAAGCTGGATTCGAGACTTTACGAGTAATGTGTGACGTTATCCAATGCGATGGTGTGCCGCGGAAAGTTGGATCCGAGACTTTACGAGTAATGTGTGACGTTGTCCATTGCGATGGAGTGCCGCGGAAAGCTGGATTCGAGATTTGACGAGTGAGGTTTGATGTTATCCAGTGCGATGGGGTGCCGCGGGAAGCTGGATTCGAGATTTGACGAGTGAGATTTGATGTTGTCCAGTGCGATGGGGTGCCGTGGCAAGATGGATTCGAGATATTACGGGTGATGTGTGACGTATCCAGTGCGATAGGGTGCTGCGGGAAGCTGGATAGTCCGAGGTATGATGTTCAGCTTCTGTGTGAGTGCAGGGTAACGTTACCCAGGGCGATGGGATGCCGCGGGAAGCTGAACTATCCGAGAATTCTTGACAGCCCTTTGTTTGAGTACGGTGTGACGTTACGCAGGACGACGAGATGCCGAGGGGGGCTGGCTCGACTTAGAAACCGCGTAGCTAACTCGTGTCGGAGCACAGTGGGTCGTCGTCCAATGCGACGGGATGCCAATGGATGTGGGACGGTCCGAGGAATCGGTGCTGACGTGAACTGTCTACAGGGCGTCCAGTGTCGCGAGTCAGCAGTTTTGCTGACCATAATCTGTAGGGGTCGTCCGACCCCAGAGAAATTTTGTACGCTGCCGCTGATCCTTTCGACATGCGTTTTTAAATTCCCCAGCGCTAGGTGGCAAAAGGGTCATGTGACGGAAATGAAAGGGAGTTAGAAGATACCCAGGTTGCAGCTTGGGTTTACAGGTGCCTCAACGTGTATGACGTCAGAGCTTTTTGGCGAGGCATCAGGTTGCATCGTTCTAAATTCCGCCGGTACGTCTTCTAATTTTTTCGTTGTCACGGACGAAGGAATATCGGTCGGTTTTGGAGGGAAGACTTCACGTATATGTCTAAGAAGAATTCAAGTATGTGTTCAAGTTGTGAGGGGGAGAGAAGCTACCCTCCCTGAGTAAGTCCAACAGCCCGGCGAGGACGGCGGGCAAAGAGGCTGTAATTTGTGACGAGTGTGGAGGACAGTGGCGTTCCTCACCCCTTTTTCTCACTCGATGCCATGAGGAGAGCGGAGGTTGTGTAACGCACACGTGAGGATAGGGATACCATCTTTGGAAGAGTCGCAACCTAAACCTGACCACCTCAGGGCGTTACGGTGTAAGTTATCTCGTTAAGATTGGTGAGCTGTTGCCGTAGACCTAGGAGATGTGGCATAAGAAAGAAAGAAACTGGTATATCCTCACTGGCAATTCGCGCCTTCAGACGTGGGAAAGTACGTGACGCAGTTGGTCATAAGGTGCAGATGCACGAAGAAGCCATTATGCCTCTATTCTGTAGGAGATTTCATTTGTCGAAGCTGGGTTATCCGTAAGTGCTTCAAAACGGGGGTTGCTCGGCCAGTAGCAGCTTGGCCAAAGTCAACAATGTCGATCAGGTTGTGGCGATGGTCATCAAGAAGCGGGAATCGCACAGTCCTGTGGCTTTTGGTGGACGGGTTCTCGCGCTTGACTGGGGTAAGGATCGTGAGGAAATAAGCCCAGGGCAAGGAAGTAGTCGAGGTATAGTCAAGGCAGTCATGGAGTTACGGATGGCCTGGGGTACGGTACCCCCGTACGGATCACGGTAGATATGGGTGGTGGAATTTCAGTGGAAGGCATGGAGTTCAGCAGGAGGCTAAACATCCTAGTTAATTGGCATCCATTGGCATGTGTGACCGTAACCTTGCAGCGACGGACGTCATACTAGAGAAGTTGGTTTTAGAGAACCCCAACACACTTTTTGACCGGATCACGGCATAGGCAGGCACAGCAAAGGAAAGGAATGCCTCAGGAGTTTGTGGGGCATTCCCAAGGAAAAATTTTGTTTTTGGAAGAAATCCAGTATCGCCTAGTTTTGGGACACACCCACAGTTATCCATGGGACGTTCAGCTGAAACTTCCGTCAGCCCCAGCGGCTGCCAGAAGAAGGGCGTTCTCTGAGGCCGAGTCGTCTGCGCGAGTGCGCAGAGAGCCGCGTCATGATGTGACAATAAGGGATCTCCCCTTTCTTGTGCCATGAGGATGACGTCGCTGATGACACGTCACCTTCGGGTCACTTTTTTATCACGTCTTGGAACCCACGTGACGACGGCTTAGCTTACCAGTGACCTTATGCGACAATAAGATCAGAAATGCTGAACGGGGCAGTTGCTCAGAATGGTATGGTCCGACCAAGCTTTTGGTTCAGGACGGGAAAGTGTCTCGACAGGGGACAGTACATGCTTAGAGTCCGAGGTAACAGGTTGTGTCGGACCAGGAGGACAAGCCTGAGCGGTCTGAACAAGGTGTTGTGAAGTTCCCACCTGGAAGGCAGGACTATCCCTCACGAGAGGATGAATTTGTACTAGATATCCCTATGGGTCGGTAGGATTGTTGTGATCGGGGTACATGTGACTGTCAAGGTTAATAGGCCAGAAGGGGAAACTGATTATCTTCAAGTTGAGTAGCACGGTAAGAGATAAGGATTTGCAAGAAGCAAGTGGTTGGGGAAACGAATATTTTGGAGTGGGAGTAGGAGCAGGCACTACCCCAGTATGTTACGCCTGTCATTTTCATCTTCCTGCCGACCGTTGAATAGATCAGGAGTGCGGCACTGCAGGACGGCAGCTAATACGATGACGGAAAGGGAGAAAGGTTTGAGAGATTAGGAGAAAGAGGAAATGTTTGGGAACATGGGGGACGCCTTCTGCACTGTAGCGGAGGATTACATGAGTAGATAGACTCAAAATGACTATCCCACCCGAGAGGATGAATCTGTGCAATATATTCCTATGTGGCTGTCGTGATCGTTGCGGGTACTTGACGGTCAAGGTGTAGGACAGTGGGGAAAAATTAATTATCGTCAAGCTGAGTTAGCATGGCAAGAGGAAAGGCTTTACAACAAGCAGTGGCGGCTAAGTAACAGTTGGGGCACAACCTTTTTTTCTGTCATTTTTCGCTTTCTGAGCTGAGTTCAAGAGTTGCAGATAGCAGTAATGGTGACCGTCAAGGTGGACATTCATTCCTGTTTGTATAAGCGTTACGGTATGTTTTGTAGTCCAGTCAGGCCAGATCAGAAAGCCCACAGTGTTCTATAGTTCTGGACGTCTCCTTGTATCTAATTCATCAGGTGGGGATTGTTCAGTATAGTGACAGGGGGGTTGTTGGTGGCTCCACCTGGCTTCTGTTACTGGGGATAGCACCAGATGTTGTACTGGGGAGAGTACATTTCTGTAGTAGTTAGGGCCCTAGCATGTGTTGTGTAGTCATGGATCAACCCATAGCACAGGCCAAGGTTTAAAAAGGGCCGGGAATCAGCAAGTTCGTTGAAACACAGCAGGCACTTGAGAGGGATGAACGAGCAAGGGAAAGCCTCGGATTCTCAGAGAAAGCATGAGCTGGAGATTGGAGCTCTGAAGTTGCGTGGCGTGGGCCAACAAGTGGGAAATGGTCAGCTGGGCGTCCGCGTTCTGCGCTGTGGTGACGGGAAAGGCGTTATGGATATCCGGGTGCCGATGCCGAATACTACGACGAGGCCAGGCTTGCTTGCTTGCTTATGTCGAGACTTTCCAGTCTCAAGTCGAAAGGTTCCGAAGGGTCAAACAGGCCGTGCTAAGAGGTACGCGTTGACGGAGGACGGGTTCCGAAGGGTGTTTAGAACGGAATTCTCTCAGGAGCCTCCGAGGGTGTAGGTTCTGACCGATACATGTACCTGGCAGCTATCTACTAGACGGGTGGCTTGGACTGTACGAGACGCCGAAGACGCATCAAGCGACGTGTGCTAAGATGGTCCATTAGCAGCTCCTTGACTCATGTCCTAGGGATCGAAAGATGTGGCTCCGTGAGAGGAGTCGCTAGAGGAGATTGGACATAAGGTGACCGACCAGTACCTGATCGCGCACGATAGAAGTCTGGCGGAAGGTGTTCGGCCATGCAACTCACCAAGTTCAGGAGAGGGTATGCCCGCCAGGATGCCGATGATAGCGGCTACGGTGGCTTCATGGAGCTTGAGGGAGGTTTTCACGGGACGTGTTACCACCGCTACGAGTCTTAGGTCATCTAAAGCAGACTGCCCAACCTCGAAGAGAGAGTCCTCTAAGAAGAGCAGGTCGCACAGAGTGTGTTTGTGCAGGGGAGAGCCCGACCCTGGGACGCGGATGGAATCTCGGGGGAAGGCAGTAGGTACAGCGGTAGGGGGCGGTTAATGGGTAATTCAAGGATACTTGTCATTTGTCAACAAGAAGTTCGCAGCGAGGGAGGCACGCTTAAGGACGCTATATAGCTTAGGCAGGCCAATGGAACCGTCGCTACGATTCCTACAGCCAGGGCAGAGCTTGAAGTGGATGGGAACGCGAGAGAGGTACGGGTAGACTTCGGGGTGATGAGCACACTCTACCCGGTGGTAGTTGGCAATAACTAAGGAGGGGGCGTCGTCTCAGGTAAGGCACGTTCGGTAACAACGCAGGAGAGTCACGGGAATGAGTTGGAGGAGATCAAAAGGTGTGTTGGGAAGACGGAATCGGCAGTGCCACGGTACCACATCCCAGGGAGACGCAAGCAAGGCTATCCAGACGCGAGGTGTCCTCCGACGGCAGACGTGAAGAGCAGGAGTGTCATAGGGGAGATGATACAGAGGCTCATGAGAGAAGATCCAGTCTCCCGACGTGGTCGTCTGCGTTGGCTGCGGAGGCAGCAGGAGCTCGTGGGTGCAGCGGGAAGGCGTGCCAGACAACAGGAGTAAAATAAAGGTTATGCATGACTGACCGTGTAAGCACAACACCAGCCGGCTGACAGGAATCAGGAACCTTCTCATACGTGGGCACCACTGTTGTTCAGGAGAACGACAGGGTGATTTTGAAAAAAAAAAAAAATGTAGTACCATCTAACGTACTATGACCAATTAACGTCCGATTTATTGGAAACGCTACTTATCTTAAAACCGCGCGGACAGAGCCAAATGTTAAAATAAGGGGCAGAGATATCAGCTATTTTAACAAGAAAATGCATGGTCTGTAAGTTTTTCTCCGCCTGTTTAACGCCGTGCGAGCATGCAGTTATACTGGGTTACGCAATTGTTTGTGTTGTGAATCTCCCCGACATCAGCAGCACGTGGCGTTCACGTGATAAACGTATGGCCATGGGTTATGCCGTTAAAAGATGTATCATCTGAGCGGGGGTCGCCAGGTTGTATCAAACCTTCCTAAAACTGGCAAGAGTTTCAAACCTCGAATCACCATGGATAGTCTGAATGTTAAAGAAAGGTTTAACGTCAGCTATTTTTAAAATATACTAGATATCGTGTAAGTTAGAAACACATCATGAAGTACGCGGTGTCGAATTACACATAAAATACGTCATGCATGACGCTTCCGTGCAACTTGTTGTTACTGGTTCAGGAGCTTATTCTATTATATCGCTGGACGTAAATCTTTTTTTCATTGTTTTGTATAAAAGGGAGAGATGGCTAAGGATCATATTTATGACGTTCTTTGTTGCTCATGAGAGCAGGCTTTGGCATAATACACCGTGACATGTAGACATGACCCAAACTGGACGTAAACTGCTCCTGCACGTAATTAGGTCATTACGTTAGGGTTTCGGATGCTATGGTAAATCGCATTGGGTCGAAACGCTGTATCCATCTGTGAGGAGTTAATAGATAGAATTTGTTTGTCGGGAAAAGAAGGTCAGTCGATATTCTACATATCTAGTAGGGGTATCTTTCCGAAGCTGCCTATGAGACGTGCCGATGTTAGGTACAGGTAATATGGACCAGACGGTTAATAGATTTATGAGATTTCCGGCACGGTACATGGTGTCATTTGTAGGTCAAAATCCTCAATCAGTCACAGTTTACCAGGGTTTAATACCCAGTCATGGAAAGGGGCAGAAGTTCGGCCGCTACTTAGAACTTGTGGACCACCGGTGACGTTGAAGACAGCCGTTCATTCAAACTTCGGTTACCCCTGGTATCGGGCACAGAACTAGGTAGTATGGTCCATGATTTTCTCGCAATCTGCAAATGGATTGGTTGTCAATCTCCCACCGTATCTTTCGATCTAGCCGTTCGGCCACAACTGAGAGAATGGAATGGTCTCCAAGTCCAACCGTGGACCGAGGACAGGAGTACTCGTATACATTGTTTTGGTGTAGCAGGCAGTCTTGTTGATCACAGTCTCCCTGTTAACTCGAATCCGACGGTTTTCTGCAAGGTTTTTATTGTGGTTTCGAAGTTCTCCAAGAACGAACGCAGGTTGCACATTTCAAAGGTAGGTTTCTGAACTCTTTGGATTGGAATGTGGTGTCCCTCAAGACAGCTGTTAAGAAGCAAAGGCAATGCTTGTTTACCGTCTGTATAAGTGATTTGCCTTTGGCTGTATCAGAATGTCGCACCGAGAGGGAAGCTGACAACGAGTCAGAAAAATCATAATTGTTGCGGCGCCGACCTGACCCTGGAAAATTTTGAACCATGTACGGAAACTCGCCCCTTCGCGAACGGAGAAAAAACGAAGTGTACTTTATTGGGATTAGCTCGCAAGCTGAAGAATGAAGTAGCATGAGAAGGGGGTGGCGGGTAAGAAAGAGCAGAAGGGGGTTAGACATGAGTGGAATAGTGTGGGAACAGGATGAGAGAGGGGTTACACAAGTGTGGGTAAGATGAGAGTGAGTTAGATGAGAATGGGTACAATGATAGTGGGTACAGTGAGAATGGGTGAATTGAGAGTGGGTGAGATGAGAATGGGTGAGATGAGAGGGGTAAGATGAGAGTGGGTACAATGAGGATGGGTACAATGAGGATGGGTACAATGAGAGTGAGTACAATGAGAGTGGGTGAGATGAGAGTGAGTGAGATGAGAGTGGGTGAGATGAGAGTGGGTAAAACAGGAGAGGGTATTAGGAGAGAAAGAGAGTGGTAAGTCAAAGATGAGAGATGGGTAGGAAGGCGGCTAGGTGTAATAGGAGATTTGGTAATAGGGAATAAAGGTAAGGGCGGATAGCCAGAGAAGGCGAAGGTGGAAGACGACGATTTCCGCATCACTCATACCGGAGGACCATTGGCTGAGCATAGTAAATAGTGTACTGTTTATTGTGCTCGGCCATTGGTCAGCAGGGATGACGTCATCACCCCCACAATGCTAAGCGTTATGTTCCCTTCGTTCACTTCGGCCATGGTCCTCCGACCACGTCTGGAGCTTGAAGCGACCCTCCCACCCGACCCACGACAGGTTTCTGCTTGGATCGGGAGAGGGCGCCCGCTTGAAGGCGGTCGCTTCAGCGCATAGGGACTTTAGGCTTCAGACGACGATTTCCGCATCACTCATACCGGAGGACCATTGGCTGAGCATAGTAAATAGTGTACTGATTCACAAGACAAATGGAACAAGATTGGCAACATAAAAAGATGTTGCCATGGCGACGGTGGTCTCTGTTAACTTTTTTGTTTTTAGCCCACATGCAAATAAGGACCTCGCATAAATCATATCAGTCGATCACCTTCTCTACCAAAATAACACAAGTTGTCCAATGTATGAAAACTGTCCTCGTTAATTATGCAAATCAGATATTGATTTGCATAATTGGCATATGCTTATGTAAATCATCACTTAAGCTATTGTAACGGACCATTTCTGGCCTGTCCCCCGCCCCTAGGCCTATGTGAATCTCCGGTGATAGCTCAAGGAGCACTCACAGACAGGACATCTTCATTCCATGAGGTCTTTATTCATCTCTCTACTCGTCTATATCCGGGACCTCCTCGGAGGTCCCTGGAAGAGTCTATATATATCAGGAAGGGGGGGGGGGGATGAGTCCACTATGGGCTCTTACACTCTTCCCCCCTATGAACAAACAAAACTTCTCCTGAAGTTTACAATAGAACATAATGAAATGAACTTCGAACAATATTGCCAAGATAAACGTTATATACTTTTAAAAAAAATTACATGATGAATGCAGTGCTGCAGAAGAACAAGACTGGGTAGGTTCAGCTGCCGGTATGCGACCCTGGGGTAAGCCATGGGCGGCGTGAGAAGCACAATAAGTGTGTACCAGAGCGTCCCGTACCCTTGTCCGTCAAGGACTGTACACACATCAAAGTGAGTGGAAGACGAGAGAATGTTTCTCTGTCAACTTCAAAATGTCCCACAATTCTACAGTTACTCAATCTAACATCTCTATCACATCAATATAACTGACATCATCTAACATTTCTATCACATCAATGTAACTGACATCATCTAACATTTCTATCACATCCATATAACTGACATCATCTAACATTTCTATCACATCCATATAACTGTTCCATCGGCATATTTCAGGCTACCACTACTACAAACTTGAAAGAAACAACAATAAAGGCTTCAAAACCTAAACTCCCTGTGTATGTGCAGTTGCCTGGCAACAAACTTCGTGGTGGCACTTTCCCATGGTGTCGGGTAACATCAAAGGATCACGTATGTACGCGTGATACAAAAGTTGCAAATTTTACCTCAATTTTGCCAATAACAAAAGCTACCGTGATTATATCAGAAGTTTGTATGAAAGTCCTCTGTAGATGATGTAAGGAGTCTTCTGCAAACGGTGTTGTAGTCCGCCCGGGATACGAGACACGTGTTGTGTTTAGCGCTGACGGGTCCGTCGGTCTGGCCGGCTGGTTGACGGGGCGGGGTGTCGGGGAGCCCGACTAGGCTTTGAGCCGATGGCACATGAATGCCAAGGAAACCTGAGTCATTGACAGGTCTTGGCAGAGGTTGATTAGGAGAGGCTGACAGCAAATAAAACTTGCAGTCCAATTGTAGTGCTCGGTTGGGAGTTGAAGTCGGCCGGCAGGCGCTCGAGCTTCTCACATGGCGCGCACATCATGGCGGTCTCAAAACAACGACAAAAGTTTTCTTCCTCCGCTCTTGCTAGAGGTCTTGCTACATTTCGGGGGTGAGGGACAGGCTTACCGGGATCACGTAGGTCCAGATCCCGCCGCTGCTACCAGTGTAACGGACCATTTCTGGCCTGTCCCCCACCCCTAGGTGAATCTCCGGTGATAGCTCAAGGAGCACTCACAGACAGGACATCTTCATGCCATGAGGTCTTTATTCATCTCTCTACTCGTCTATATCCGGGACCTCCTCGGAAGGGGGGATGAGTCCACTATGGGCTCTTACACTATCTACGCACCAAAAATTATGATGATCCGTCATCCCCTTCTTGCATTATTCTCTTTCAAAGTTTGAGTCAAAATCTGCTCCTGCAGTTCCAAAAAAAGCCGCTAGGGGGTCCAAATCTACAGGACATATTTTCCTAACAAAGAGCTATCCACCATTTAAAAATTAAAATTAATTAAAAAACTACAGCATGTTCAGAAGACGAGATTTGAAAAGTGAAAGTTCCCCTGCAGTACCATAGAAAGACGCTAGGGGGCCCAAAATCCAATCATTACAAGGTCTCCCACAGACCTACCTACCTACAAATATGAAGACAATACATCCAGGCATTCTTGAGTTATCGTCCCATGGACTTTCACATTCCTGTACAATTCCTAGAATTCTTGCAATCTGCACACAATATAGTAAAAATTTGTCTTGCCCCTCAGGCGTCACCAAAATCTTGAAATTTGGTTTGTAAGAGAAGTCAAAGAAACCATTCCTCAACATAGATGCCGGATGCCATAAACTCTCTGCAAAATTATGACCCACCTCTCACCGAGCCATGTGTTCTATCTGACATCACATAAGTGGTGGATTGTCCATTTCTTGACAAGGACTCATGAGGGCCTGCATGGGGGGTCCCGACAACGCTCTAGGCTAAATTCGGAGGGCCGGCTACGTACATGTAATACGCTAAATTCAGAAAGCCTCCCTACGCTCTACGCTAAATTCAGAAAGCCCCCCCTACGCTCTACACTAAATTATGGAGTGGTCGACAACGCTCTACGTAAAATTAAAACGGCTGATTACGCTCTACGTAAAAGGGGCATGCGGGTCATGAGCTGTGCAATTGAAAATTGGGTTTGTCCCATCTTTATTTTGTATTGGAAAACATATCTTTAACCTGCATTGCCAGTGCTTCAGAATGTACATGTAATTAAACCAACATTAACATGCAAGCTAAAGCATAATGTTATATTTGAACAGCAAAAATCTATCTTACAGACGACAAAATCACTCTAGACAGCAAAACTTTGTCCAGTAAAACGAGTGGGTCTTCTTCCCTTGGTGTTGAATGAAAATTGTATCATTATTTTATTCAACTGTAAGCTCTATATACACTTATAATCTACTGGATAAAACAGTGGTCAGATGAGGAATAAAAAGCCACCACTGAACTAAAGTTACAGCTTCAGAATGTTTTTGGTTGAGTTTTAAGTCTTTCTTCGAGTGATGTGGTCATAGATGACCACTTGCGTGTACTGTGGACTTTCAATCACGGTTCGCGTAGAGTTATCCCCAGGAGAGGCTGCCTTTGGATCAACATTCAAGATTTTACGATCACGTTTGTTTTTAAACAGTAGACCGGACGCACTCTCCGCAATGACCTGGTAGTTTGGGGTGGGGTTGGAGGTGGATGTCTGTGTCTCCCAGTTGTAGAAGCTGAGATCAGAGGGCCGGGGAAGGAGCCTTTTCTTTCCCGAGAAATACGGCTCAAAGTCTTCTGTCTTCAGCCGGTGGGCATAGTCGATGTAACCAGAGATCTCCTGACCACGAGCGTTGTTGTCACGGATGAATATGATAGTTGTCATCTTTCCGCTGCGATTGGCCTCTTCTCTCTGTGCCAGACACTTGAGGAAAGGGTTCTTTAAGTCCTTTCCAGAGCTGGCCAATGCCTGTTGGAACAAAGGGAACTGTTATAGATAGCATTATCCATATGGTAGGATAAGAAATGTGGTCAATCAATGCTGTAAGATGTTACCGGTATCTAATCTGAATCTAACTTGGTGGCCGGGCCTATGATCTCCAGTTCTGTGGGTAGCATGCGCATGTAAATAATCATTAAACACGCTGAAAACAATACATTTACCTATGATACGCTTAAAAGAAATATGATAGGGGACTTTTAGGTTTGACGAAATGACTGCACATTTCAGTCAGGTACTTGAATTAGTTGCATTAATTGGTGTCTATATAATGCAAGCAATCTCAATTCGACCACCACCCTATATACAATTGTACAGAAACTGGTAGAGATGAAGCAGAGAGGGTATAGCCGAGTTGTCCTGAGCTTGGTGCTGAGTTGTCTTGAATGGCCAGGGGCCGAGTTGTCCCAGGGGCCGAGTTGTCTCGGAATCTGGCGTTACTAGGAGGAGGCGTAATACACATACTCACTACAAACTAGACTGGCCGTCATTTGCTTTAAGAGCAAATTCAGGATGTTTCCCCCATACTCCTCATGCAAGAAGTGGGCTGTCCCAAAATAACTCCTGGGCAAATCCAAGTTTCTGCATAATTTATGCAAATGAGGTCCTCATGAGCATAAGTTATGTCCAGGTGCTTTCACCTTTCCTACATGTACCTACATGTTCAAGATGACATCCGCAGCTTTAACAGTAAGGAGAAAACAACATCATGCATAAATTATGCAAGTGAGGTCCTCATTAGCATATGTCATGGCCAGGCGTGTGCACCTTTCCTAAAGCTACCTACATCTCAAATATGACATCTGCAGCTTGTACGGTAAGGGAAATACAAGTTTCTGCATAAATTATGCAAATGAGGTCCTCATTAGCATAATTTTCGGCCAGGTGCATTCACCTTTCCTAATGGTACCTACATCTTAAAGATGATATCCGCAGCTGTCATGGTAAGGGAAATACAAGTTTATCCATGCATTATGCAAATGAGGTCCTCATTAGCATAATTAATGGCCAGGTGTGATCACCTTTGCTAACGGTACGTACATCTCAAATCTGACATCTGCAGCTTTTACGGTAAGGGACATACAACTTCATGCATCGATTATGCAAATTAGGTCCTAATTAGCATAATTTATGGCCTGGTGTGTTCGCCTTTCTTAAAGGTACCTACATCTCAAAGATGACATCCGCAGCATTTACGGTAAGGGACATACAACTTTATGCATACATTATGCGAATTAGGTCCTCATTAGCATAAGTAATTGTCAGGTGTAGTCACCTTTCCTATAGGTACCTACATCTCAAATATAACATCCGTACCATGTAACATAAGGTACATATAACTTTCTGTAATACCATTATTAGAGGTACCCCCTGACATCTGCTTGGTTTTAAGTCCCAGATCAGGGGAAGTGTAGGAGGGCTTATGTTACAGTATGACCTAGTTCTTGCTGGCCCCGACAGAAAATAACCAAAAATTGCATCCAAAAATTGCAAAATAAATCATTTTGAAGTAGTGTATGGCAAAAAAAATTATGGGGTCCTTTGGGTAAATATCCAATGCACAACTAAACCAAATTTCAGGTCCTCAGCTTTCAACACCACGGCACTGGAGGCCATCATGTGCGACTTTTGTCTGAAAATGACCAAAAATCCTCCATAAAATCATTTTAAAAACTTATATCAAAAAAATTTTAAAAGGGTCTAGGGGTATACACGTACTCTACCTGCATACCAAATTTCAGCTTATTTGGTCGACGGACGACCGAGAAGAAGCGATTTGAAGATTTGACAGGAGAAGAAGGAGAAGGAGGAGAAGGAGAAGAAACCTGACAAAAACAATATGTTTCGTTGGAGAAACATAAATATTCTCTTTTCCCTCGCACAGTTTGAACAGTGGCTGGAACGCCCTGCCAGGCTCAGTGGTGGACAGTTAACCTGTTTAACTGCGTTTAACCCCCCCCCCCCCCCCCCCTCCGTAATGTCGTGAACCTCAACTATGGAGATGATTTGAGATTTCGAGAATGAGTTAGAGTTGACGCCAGAGGTGGACTAGTCTTGGGACAGAAACCTTAGCTTTTTCACAAAGTTATCAAAATGCCAACTGTAACATCAACGTCAACGTCACCTTTTGCTGGCTGCGTTTAGACAGTCTGCTGGCCTCTGCTGCTTGTTTCCTAGCCTCGAACTCCTCACGCTTCAGGACTTCCCCGCTGCCGCGGTAGCCTAGCTCCACCAGTTGTCTCGCTAGCTCCTCATCCTCCAGGTAATAAAGATCCAGCGACGTAATCTGGGAGTCTAAGAAGTCCTCGTACGTGTTATATTCCGTCACTATGTTGTCTGTTCCTGAAGGAAGTTCTTCCTCCATCTTGGACTTCTCTGTGGTAGTGGTGCAAGGGATGGTTGTTTACACAATACCAATGGTAGCCTAGCAACGACCTGGAATGGTTCATTATTTCGAAATAAATGTGAAAATAGTAGCACGCTATCTGCCATATTTACACTTATCATCAGAAATAATGACTATTTACTTCTCTTAACTGTTTTTATGCTATTATTACATTGTTTTCATTTAATGAAATATAACGTTATGTCAGTATATTGTTGATAGAAAATCTCCTCAACAAAAGTGTAAGTATAAAAGTGGTATAATCTAAGGGAAGAGCATGCTGGGATATGAGTCTGAACTGTTACCTTTGCCCCCTGGAAACTGGCGAACGTGGAAATGTGTGGAACACATTATGTACTGTTTGGTGAGATATCTTCCCTGCTTCTCTCGACCTGTCCGGACGCTAGAAAGGCTTATAAAACTACACAACTATAGCAAATTATTTCGAGAAACATCCACTTACGTCGGTAACATCAGGGTTGTTCAGAAACTGAAGGAAAATGACGATTTGTGTCGCGACGCGTTGGAGAGAGGCGTGTTTACAGTCCTGTACGATCTCAAGCCGCTGTTAGTGAAGGCAACTGAGAGGAGAGGTCTGTCGATACCGTGGTGGGGGACGGACGGTACGGCAAAAAATTTCCTTATGATTTTGATTAAAGAATTGTTATGTCTACCAAGAACATATAGACCTTTTATAAGGCCATGCCATACACGTATATGTAGCCGCGGCGACTGTTGGAGGGCTTCTCTTACTTGCAGTCTTATACATTAGGACTCTATATATAGTACATAGACATTGTCTCGAACAGGATTCCATAGCTCGTAGGCATTATTCCGAACGGGACCGGCCGTTCGAACATAAAATGGCCCATCCCGTTTTCTCGTTTGAATAAATTGAGTTGTTTGCGAGACTCCATCACGAGTGGTCGTTTTTATGTTGTCTCATACACACTCATACACACACACATGCACACACATACAAACATGCACACACACACACACACACACACACACACACACACACACACACATACAGTACACACAAACATGCACAACTGCAGTACACACACACATACACCCAATGTCACACAGACACAGTATATCAGCCAGTAATATTAGTCCTGTTATAGAAATGTTAATATTTCCGTCTTTCTTTATATTTGCTTTCTTTCCTAACAGAGTTGATGCAAAAGCTGTTTCAACTTCGAATGGATCCAGAAGCAATTCTTCCACAATGTATCTTACTGAATGGGTGTGATGACCAGCCTACAGCACGGTTTGCCGTCAACATTTCCAGCAGGAAAATAGCTGGAACAAAAGATGTGTCATCTGACCTTCAGACACAAGTAGAGGAGACTTTTGGTGCTTCTGTTTTCAATGTGCGGAAAGCCTTGTTTGTGGTCTCACCTACGGAGGGACAACTTATGTCACAGGTAAAAGATGTGCAGTTGTCAATTCCTTTGTGGTGGGAAAGAAGTAGAAACATTTCTAACTGGCTCAGTTTTGCACAAGAAAGGTTCAACTTGGTAATCCAGCCACAAAAAGGAAATGGACAGAGAGTCTCATAAGAGTAGCTTACAGGACTTGGTCTAGCTGTAAGTATTTTCAGGTTGGTAAGTCACTGGATAACAATGTTCTTTATATACAAAGTGTTTTTTTCGTAAGCCAATGTTTCGGTGACTGTCACATTCGTCTGGGCAGTACTGACTGGTTTTACTTTGCACTTCAACCAGGTCCTGAGAAAGGTGATAGACTTAGTTAGGTGAACAATATTGTTATTCAAGACCAGTGAACCAGGATCTGCATGATCCAGTCTGACACTTGTGATACATGTAAATTTGACAGGATTGGCCAACAATATGTCAGGTTATACTCACTCACTCACTCACTCATGACCCATGACCTCAGTGGTCGTAGGGGCGTCATGACAGCCAGCCGTACAGGTTATACAGACTACAACATGTAGTTAGATGGCACAGCATGTACAGTGCAGTGGTTTGACTGACCCTGTCTGACTAGGTGAGGAGGTTGAGAGTTCAAATCCTGACTGTTGAGTGTTGTCTCTCACCCAGCATGTACGTTACTGGTTCAGAGGTTGCAGTCCTTAGAGGATTGAGTTGTGGATCACTGTTCATTGTACTTGTCCAAAAGGTCTAGACCTAGGTACTGGTACACTGTACGGATACAGTACCGGGTACAATCAATTAGGTACAGGTCCAAAATACCTGACCCTGCTGTATCGGTACTGGACCTGACTCGGGATGGCCACTTTGACAGATAAGATTACTATGAAATTACAGTGGCAGTGCTCTAAAGCCACTCTAAAGCACAGAAAACACATTTCCATGGCTGGAGTCAAATTTTCATTTGTGTATTCATAAAAATAATACCAAGCACAATCAAATATTATGTTTTTACCAGTTCAAACATGCTTTTGTCCTTATTGAAAATCTAGCATTTTCCGAACAAGTAGTTTAGGTACTGGTTCAGGTCCGGACCTGTACCTTAACCCGTGTACCTGTACCTGTACCTAAAATTTGTTTAGGTACACAGCTCTATATACCGTACTGTACATATATTGTGTACAGAGCCAGTGTTAGATTAGCTCTTCAGTGAGCTGAACAGGTTTGAGATAACAGCAAAGTCTCTCAAATTGTCTTCTGTACAATTTTGTCGACAGAAAATGATTCTTTTTCTTAAACCCTAAACTAGACCTGTATCTGATAGCCATGTGAAGAGAATTTATTCCAGTCTAATTTTTCCACAGGCTCATTCTCTCCTATCTTGGCACGTGTCCCACCAGTTCTGTTCCCAGTGTGGGGGAAACACCACCAAGAACTTGGCTGGAAACAAACGCAGATGTACAGCATGTGAGGCAGAACACTATCCACAGGTACATACAAGTAGAGCCATTTTTAAAGAACTATCATGAACTCAAGGTCACCAAGTGCAGTAGGGGCATCCTCACTAGATGGCTTTAAACAAGGCTAGAGTCAGATGTGCAAATGTTCGATGTGACCATTTTATGTAATACAGCTAGCCAGCGCCTTGTTCCTTAGTTTAAACTGGTGTGTTACACCAAAAGGGCAGATAAGGTTTCGACAAGGCCACATTTCGGAGATAGTTTGTAGTATTTCACCCTCCACTTACTGTTTGTTTTCTAAAGCTTCTGCATTACCAGCTCATTGGGGATAAGGTTAATAAACAGATATGAATGTGATAAAATGTGATAATGCTGTACATAGAATCTAGCTGTTGTGGCTTTGTTTTTACATTTTTCACATACAATTATTATTGTCAACCAGTATAGACTTTATGCACTTCCCTATCATAATAGCACATTATAAAAAAAGCATATCTGTTGATTGGTTCAGGCTTAAAAAGTCTCAACATTTATTTAGAGATGTTCCATGTCAGGATATTGAAGTGACGATAACTAAACACTGTTTCGATTCGGCACATTATGTGTTACTCATGTAGTTTCTTCATCAATAGATGGCTCCTGTGGGAATTGTGTTGGTGAGCCATGAGAATAAATGTCTGTTGGCCAGACAGAAACAGTTCCCTCCTGGCATGTACAGTGCACTAGCAGGCTTCTGTGACATGGGTATGTACGCTCTTCAACTAGAATGTCTTATACATAATGCATAATCTTATCGTAGCACAGAGTTAGCACAAATTAGTGCATGGAAGTTTTGACTTAACAACTTATTTCACAGACAACCGATGGTGATGATGATTAAGTTCACAGTTGAAACAATTACTGAAGTACGTTGATGAAGGTTAGACATCCATGGCCAGGTAGTAAGATACGCCAAAAATAGTTACTCAAGCAACCGGATAAAATTTTGAAATAGTCAGACGTTTCAGACAGCATCCGCTGTCTTTCGCCAGTGCAAAGTACAATGTAGTATTACAATGGAAACACATACTAGTACTTGCAGTGTCATAATTATGCAGTCTACAAGTCAACACAAACACTGAAAATAAAACCACCCTAAACTTTTCCATTGTATTTCATGGTAGCGTGACATGTCTGACTGTATCTTCTGTCAGGAGAGTGTTTGGAGGACACAGTGAGAAGGGAGGTAGCTGAGGAGGTGGGGTTAGAGGTGGACACTGTCTCCTACATGTCATCACAACATTGGCCCTTCCCAGCAAGCTCCATTATGTTTGGCTGTTATGCAACTGTCACGTCAATGGAGGTACATAATAATCCCAGCGCAGGCATTGTGTACCGACAAGTTGTTGTTTCAGTCATTTTTGTCAGTTCTAGGCATTTTTGCGTTTTGTCGAATATCTTGGCTCTTACCTTCAATGGTACTTGGTTCAACACTGTGTCACACACAATGAAGACCTTATATGGCAAGACCTTCCAAATCTGTTGTTCAGCCTTTGCCTTATATGGCAAGGGAGGAAGAAGAGCCAGTCTTCATTTGCATGACACACATGTGATCGCATGTAACCGCTACAACTGTTCGGAAATATCAATTTTCCAATTATGTCCAGTATCAGGGTGAAATGGCAGAAGTTGGCAGAAGTTTACATCGGGTTACGTCATATCTAACATCCGGATTTTCCGTAAGCCATCAGACAAAATCCGATGTTATCCGAAGATAGGAGTGACGTCATCCTAACTTCTGCCAGTGGCCGGGGGTTGCAGAAGTTGGCAGAAGTTAGAAATACGATGTTGTCTGAAGTTAGGAGTGACATCATCCTAAGTTCTGCCAGTGGCCGGGGGTGGCAGAAGTTGGCAGAACTTAGAAATATGATGTTGTCTGAACTTAGGACTGATGTTATCCTAACTTCTACCAGTGGCCGGGGGTGGCAGAAGTTGGCAGATGTTAGAAATACGATGTTGTCTGAACTTAGGAGTGACGTTATCCTAACTTCTGCCAGTGGCCGGGGGTGGCAGAAGTTGGCAGAAGTTGGCAGAAATTAGAAAATAATACGATGTTCTTAACTTAAGAGTGACGGCATCCTAACTTCTGCCAGTAGCCGAGGGTGGCAGAAGTTGACAGAAGTTATTATCATATAATGATAACTTTGTTAGTAGTTTAGATATTGTAGTTTAAATCTGTTACCCCCTCCCCACAAGTGTAACAGTCCGCACATGCGGACTGAGCCTGCCTTGTCTGGTTTGAGGAGACCATGCTGAATAGACGTTTGTAATTGTACTTCTGTGTCTGTGTGCAATCATTCGTCATCCTTGCGTCCTGAGTGAGTGGGGACCGATACCGGTTAACAAACTTTTGCTAGTTGATATTTCAAAAATGTTTTTAGATATATATCTGAATATTCTTAACAATATATATACTAGTAACTTGAATATTGTTAACCACTAAAGTCAGGGAAGGTGGGTCATGAAAATAGTTTCCGTCTTTGGGAAAAGCATGGAACAGGAAGCAATCCTGTCATTTTTTTAAATGAAGTTCGCGAAGTTTACTCCATAACTGTTCTACAGTGGGTAACGTTACCTAACTTCTGTTAACTTCTGCCACCTGCCATCCTAATATGACTAGTGGCAGAAGTAAGGATGACAACACTCCTAACTTCTGCCAGCTTCTGCCACCTGCCACTTTACCCTGACTAGTGGCAGAAGTTAGGATGACGTCACTCCTAACTTCTGCCGACTTCTGCCACCTGCCATCCTACCCCGGCTAGTGTCAGAAGTTAGGATGACGTCACCCCTAACTTCTGCAAACTTCTGCCACCTGCCACTCTACCCTGGCTAGTGGCAGAAGTAAGGATGACGTCACCCAACTTCTGCCACCTGCCACTCTACACGGACTAGTGGCAGAAGTTAGGATGACGTCACCCAACTTCTGCCACCTGCCACTCTACACTGACTGGTGGCAGAAGTTAGGATGACGTCACCCAACTTCTGCCACTCTACACTGACTAGTGGCAGAAGTTAGGATGACGTCACCCAACTTCTGCCTGCCACCCAATAGCTACCCTACCCTTCGCATCTTTGCACTGGTATGATATGACGTCACATCTGACTCTCGGAAGCCTCAAAACTACTCGGTAATCATCCTAACTTCTGCCAACTTCTGCCACCCTAACTTCTGCCACTTCACCCTGATACTGGACATACCTGCAATTTTCTGATGGAAAAAGGTAAAGACACACACTTTTATAGGAAGATTTTTGGGTGCCAAGACAACATTGTGCTGAGATGAGTCATAGCAACAAGCAGGGCAACAATGCAATTTGATCTTGAACCGAATTCGTTGCGTCTATGCTTGCATTGCCATGCATGCATTGTAGTTTTGAACTTCAATATCCTGAAAAATGGCCATATTACATCTATGCCACAAAATTGCACAAGAAGAAACTGATTTTGTCAAGAAAACGACCAAAAATCGAAATAAATAATACCATGTAGTGAGGTTAATATAATGTACCATCAAAATTAGTCGGCTACAAGTTAGCTCAATGGCTACAAGTTAGCTCAATTGGTTATGTCATAGGACTTCGCTTGCCTGCCTGTGAGCCTTGCAACCATTCGAATTTCCTCATATGACCTAAAGGTCAGTGACCCCAAGTGCACCTGGCCTGCCTGTGAGCCTTGCACGATTTTTGAAATAGGGGTGTCACATTTTTATATTTCACCCATACTATCGCTGAAATATGTTGTTTTTGGTAATTTCCTTCTTCTCCTGTCAAATCTTCATATATATCATTATGTATACTATGGAAAACTTCATTCTTTCCTGGACTGTTCAATTTTGGACTGGGGTGATCCATATTTTTAGTGGAAGTATTTTAGAATGGTCCATTATATTGTAATTTTGGGACAGTCCATTTTATGCATGGCGAGGAGTAATATCAAGTTTATTCAATTCAATTCAATTCAAAACAAATCGTACAAGAGCAGGGATTAGCTAACGCCTCCCTGAATTGTGTTCCGATTTTTACAAGTGTTCATTTTAAAATCAGTACAGTTTCATATAAAATATACCATTTACAATATTACACAGTCATATCAAAATCAAAACGGGCCAGCTGTGGATCAGGCATTTTCATTATAGAGTCTTATGGCACAGTACAGGAATGACTTGTTTAGTCGCTGAGTCCTGGCTGATGGCAGCGTGTAAGTGTTTCTGTTTCTCAGCTGTCTGCCTGTAGCAGTCGAACGTTGGAGGGGAACAAGGTCATGGAGAGGGTGCTCAGGCGACAGCATAGCCTTGAAGAGTTTTAGTGCTGCTGACTCTCTCCTTTCCTTCAAGGAGTATGGCTAAACATGCTGTATTTGCCCGCAAATGTTGCCTTTCTAGTTTAATACCATAGTGCTGATGATATAATTAAGGGTTAATGACCCACCCCGAGGTGTATATGGTGTCATAAAGCCTGGCCATGTGCTATAACCACTGAATAAAACCAATGAGTGAGCGAAGCGAATGAGGTGGTTTTATTCGGTGGTTACAGCACATGGCCAGGCGTTATGACACCATATACACCGAGGAAAAGGCGGGTCATTAACGTTATTATCATATAGCCTATCCAAACTGACCCATATAAGAGTAGGCAATTCCTGTATGACGCATAGATCCCTTATACTATTAAGAATGCATTTCAGAATTTACATTTTGTCCTTTTTGAACAGAAGATGATAGATTTCATTTTGAAAACCAAAGTTTTCCACAGATAATATTTAATATCATTGCAATCTTGGCATGTCAAATCTTTGTCAAATCTATTATCTATTATCATCATTCCTCCCTGCTGGGTGTCCTTCTGATTGGTCGATGCTGTGGGCAGCTCCACTTACAGTTCTACCCCTTTAGATTTGACTTGTATTGAAATGGTTTATTCTATTTTGTCAAATGCTTACAAAAGATTTGATTTATTCTAAGATAGTAAACATTTTTGGGAACAAATAAACATTATACGAATGTTAACAAAAAGATAACCTACCAATCTACATAATGGAACGGGTGAACGGGTGTGTTATGGCGTTATAACACATGGGCAATGGAGGCTTCTGATTGGTCGACGCCATCTGGCTATGTGACAATGGTGCTTAATTTTCAAATTGTATGTTTTGTTGCGTTTTATGTACATAATTACATTGATAGCCTTTATGATGAACATTTTAAAATAATGTACAAGTTGTAGGCCAATACCAGCTTTTTTAAAAGCACTTGAGTGCCGTAACCTCAAAATTGCTTTCCCCAATCTGCCAATCTCTATTAAAACAGTCCTCTTTTCCCTTGCCCTTGAGTTACTTTCTTTGGCAGAGAGAACAGGAAAAGACATTTCACACTCATAAACATAGACAAGATGCCAGCTTTTTTTGAAAGCACTTTTTTTGCATTTGTACAAGCTAGAATATTTAACTCATACTTTTGCAGCAACTTTGCTGCCCTGCATGGCAGTGGTTTGTGGTCAAATTATACTTTCAATTCTCAGTCTTGTACAAAAAAAGACCTTTGGTTTCCTAGCAACCGTTGCTAAGCATGCGTTTTGAATTGGCTCCACACTTGAAAATATTAAGTACATACTCAGGGTTCATCATACCAAGTTTCATGCTTTTACCACAATTTGAACAATAATTTATTCTACCTATATTTTGCACCAATCGCCTGGACTATTTTCCTATTTTTGTTCCACTCATTGAATGATGTTTTCAATAAGCTTTGTGATATTCTTTAACAGGTGGGGAATTTGTATGTCATGATGCCAGTTTTCCTCTTATGTTAGCTGTACTTTGAATTTGTTGCAATTAGATTTCTTTGAAAGTTTGAGTATTTGACAACCAAACAGCTTTAGGTCCATTGTGTGTTTTTGTGACTTACCGTCACTACCTAATGCCTTTGTTGGTTCCAGCTTGAAGTGGACAAGACTGAGCTGGAAGATGCGCAGTGGTTCAGTCTGCCCCAGGTTCAGGTTGCCTTGTTGACCGGTCCCCTGGGATTCACCAGGTCAAAGGACACCTTCGAGTCTGTGCCTTTGTGGATACCACCTCGTGAAGCCATCGCTCATCAACTTATAAGGAACTGGGCGGAAATGAAATTGAAAAAAAGGTGATGAAGTCTGAGGACTCTTACAGTGCTGTTGTAGGGAACAGTGGTTTCATGCCATTCTCTATAGTTCGAGATGCAGTGTGTGAGGACGACATTTAGGGGTTGACGGACAGCGGCAAAGACAACTTTCAGGACACAACACAGAGACTTCACGCTCTGGATCCTAAAACTCTCCTTCATTTCAAATGTCCGATCGCGTTCTGCGAATTGACAGTAAACGTTGATGTACGAACGTCGAACGGCCGATCACGTTCTAAGGTATGCATGTCCAACAACCATCATCTAACGAGTGAGGTTCCACCAATACATTCTAAAACTCATTCTACTGGCTATCATTTACAAAATGCGATATCAATGTTACTAGTGACGTTACCTATCTCTCACACTGTTTAACATAAAAACTCATTTGTAATTTGTATACATACTCTGAATGTTATGCTTACACACAAGATACACGCCCAGAATTTTGGACTGACCTTCATTGTACTGAAACCTTCACCAGGATCATAAACGACAAATGCTTAGATGTGTGATGTCTGCAATTGGTGCCAGATAGTTTATGCTGTCCTTTCCTTGTGTGCACTGATAGAGTTTATGACTTGTATGTAAGTTGTACATGTACCTCATTTGTTGTACATTTACAAATATTCATGTAAACAATACAACATGAATTTATGATACAATGCAATCATGGTTTGTATGTGAACCTAAATTGTATTATTTTTGCCATGTACACTTGTAAAGACATGATCTGATGAACATTGGCCTGTTCTAGCGTACTGCACTGGATATGCCAGCAGTCCAGGTCAGGTGATGTAACGTTATCATTGTAACTCATTCAACTGTGGCAGTCTATTTCCGTAAACCAGTTAACCAGAACAAATCGATACAGTGAAACCAAACATAACACAAAAATTATGACCAGTTTTGTCAAATTTTCATCCAAATTTATTGTAATCAGCTTTTGCAGAAGGGAATTATACCAGAATAACATGCTTGTTTTCATAACATACACGGGCACACCGAAACAACTGTAAAGCCATTATCAGACAGACCAACCTCAGAATACAATGAGTAAATGTTTTCTGAAGAAGTGTTAGAATCATACCGGTTTACCACAGATCTTGTATGCCATATTGGGTGTTCCAGTTTGCAAAGATGATGTTAACAGATACTTCAGTTCTGCTTCACAACTTTTGAATGTATAGTTGCGTGCCGTCGTGTGGCGTAACAGCTACTCTTCCGTCAAACAAGTGAACCCGAGTTTGTTCCCGGCTTGCCCCCAGACATGTCTTGGCATGCGCCCCGACGTTGTGCCCTTGGGAAAGGCACTTAAAACAAATTTTCTCACTTCACTCAGGTGTAAATGAGTGCCTAGCTTCAGTTAGGGACGTCCCTCGGATTAGTCGGATAGAACGTTAAATGGAAGTCCCATGTTTTGGGAGAACCTCACCCCGCACACATTAAAGAACCCACCACACCTTTCGAAAAGGAGTAGAGGCATGTCCCGGTGTGCGATGGTCCAAACCTTGCAGTCTGGTCTGAGTTGACATCTTGAAAAGGTACTAGTCACCTGTTATGTTAATTCTTCAACAAATGTGGTAAATCTGAATATATATGACTTGTAAAGAGGGTTAATGTGAAATATGTTGGAAAGAGTTTAATCTTTCAACTCGGAAAGACAAGATACATTGTGAAAAAAAATGTGAGTTCTGGTAGCAAAGTCTTTGATATACTTGTACATGTATGTCAAGGTTTCCAGATTCTGAAGAACATCAAACATAGTGAGACTTGGTTATATCTAGCCCTCAAACAAAAGTATTGGTCTAGCTTTGATTAGTTTATTGAATGCTGAGTATCTCGTGATTGATACACTGCCTAACCTTTAGCACTCTGGAGTAGCCGTTCAGCACCCAGTTCCCTATTGGTTACAGAGTTAGGCTGCAGGGAGAAGGTTGATGTAGAATGAGAATACCCCAACTGTAGACTCAGTATAACATAGAGGTACCAGATATTATACATGCAGTTTACATGTTGAGGATTATATGTGCACAACAAGAGTTCTACGACCTCATACCTTCGCCAAATGATTTTAACCCTTATGAGTGTTTCTCATCAATCATAAATCATACCAGTTAATCGTCTTCACTCAAATAACGTAAGTTGTCCAAAGTATGAGCTTAACAAACAAGGTCATGCTAACATTTATCATCAATTATGCAAATGAGGTCCTTATTAGCATAATTTGATTTGATGGTGTTCACATTCACACAACTTCTAAATGCCACAAATGAAATTGCCGTCATTTACTAGTACGGAATTATAGTAGTTTCTCATGCATAATGCAAATTAGGCCTGCATTTGCATATTTTCTATCTATCAACATTCCTCTCTTCCTCGGTTACAAATGTCACATATTTGAATAGTTATAATATGGAACACAGCGGGTTTTAAAAATTGCCTCATTGATTATGCAAATTAGATACTGATTTACATGATAAGTATCTAATCATGTACATCATCACTCAAGCTATCTAGTTACCAAAAATCATGACCATCCATCAAGCCCATCTTGAGTTATTCTCTTTCAAAGTCTGAAGCAAAACCTGCTCCCGCTGCCAGGGGGCCCAAATCTATACAACGTACTCTCTGTCCAAAGAACTATCTACCACTCAAAAATCAGTTCCATAGCATGTCCAGAACACGAGATATCAAAACAGGAAGTTCTGCTGCAGTACTGTAACAAGCCGCTAGGGGGCCCAAAATCTAATCATTTTCAGGTTTCATCAAGACCTACCACCATACCAAATACCAAGACAATCCATCCAAGAATTCTCGACTTATCGTGTTCACTAACAGACACACAGACACGTTCTGTAAAATATAACCTTCACGGTGAAGGTAATGTTCACCTACTACATCCTGTATTAAGACTACATCCTGTATTAATCCATGCATATTACACCCACCTTTCATGAAATACTTCTTCAGCAATACATATCCACACAACCTCCATGTACACCATACAGTATGACGTAAACTCTTCCTTCCCAGATATAACATGGTTAATTCACCTTCCCCGAACACCTTCCTATCCCCATGCTGTGACACTGGACTAATGACTGTTCTTCCTCATATAAGGCCGTGTATATCCAACTTTTGTCTCCCTCCACCACATTCAACACCACTTTCTGCTGCTTATACCTTTCTCATACCAATGACTGACAAGCCAATTTGTCCCAGCAACTAGGGTTTCCTGCCTCCCACATGACAAATACGCACCCCTACCACTTATCCATGACCCCTCGAACCAACACGGTCAACAGATTCCAGCCAGAACACATACTTATGCATACAATACAACACATTTTTACACTTTTCTCGTTAATTATGCAAAGCACTTCGCCCAAAATCTAATCATGTTGAGATTTCCCACATACACACTGACACACCAAATATGACAACAAACCATCCAGGCGTTCTCGACTTATCGTGTTCACTAACATACACACAGACAAGCATAAAAAAATAACCTTCTTGACGAAGGTAATTATGAAAAAAATGTTCTCCTGAGCTATAAAAAATGACATGACTTGTACAAGCAGCTGACAGAAAACCTGATATCAATTGTCCTTGCTGATTAGAACTTTCAAACTCTTGGTAGCTTTATATGAAATCATGTAAAGGTTTTGAATTGAATAGAATAACATTTACTACAACAGAACTTTATTGACTCGACAAATGTACAGGGACTTTCGTAAGATAGTCTACAACACTATAGACACAAAAAATATATATCTAGCCTAGTGCATGGTTGCATGTAATATGAGCGTATCAATATGGAGATTATAACCTACTATTTGCAATAAGTTTGATATAACCCGGTGCATAATCAACTAGAGTTCCACGACCTCATACCTTCGCCAAATGATTTAAACCTTTATGACTGATGTATTAGGAGTGTTTCTCATCAATTATAAATCATACCAGTTGATTGTCTTAAAATATAACATGTCCAAAGTATGAGCTTAACAAATTATGAGCTCAACAAAGGAGGTTATGCCAATATTTTTCATTAATTATGCAAATGAGGCCCTTATTGGCATAATTTGATTCAACGATGTTCACATTCACATAACGTCCCGATGCCAAAAAAAAAAGTATTAAATGTATGAAATTGCTGTCATTTGCCAGTGTGGAATTAGAGAAGTTACTCATTAAGTATGCAAATTAGGCCCACATTAGCATATTTTCTATCTTTAAACATTCCTCTCTTCCTCAGTTACAATTTGAATAGTCATATCATGGAACAAAGCTGATTATTAGAGTTGCCTAATTAATTATGCAAAGTAGAATCTGATTTGCATAATTATTGTCCAATCATACTAAGCATCACACAAGCTATCTACATACCAAAAATCATGACCATCCATAAAGCCCATCTTGTTATAGTATTTCCTCATTGATTATGCAAATGAGGTCTTCATTTGCATAGTTCATATCAATTAATATTTCTCTCTTCCTCAGTTACATATGTCACATGTTTCAGAGGCCTATCATGGAATTTGGCGGGTGTATAAACTTTCCTCATTAATTATGCAAATTAGATACTGATTTGCATAAGAAGTGTCTAATCATGTACATCATCACTCAAGCTATCTACCTACCAAAAATCATTACCATCCATCAAGCTCTTCTTGAGTTATTCCCTTTCAAAGTCAGACGCAAAACTGCTCCTGCAGTACCAAAAAAGCCGCTAGGGGGCCCAAGCCCACATCACTTTCTCTCTGTCCAAAGAACTATCTACCACTCAAAAATAAGTTCCATAGCATGTCCAGAACACGAGATATCAAAACAGGAAGTTCCGCTGCAGTACCGTAAGAAGCCGCAAGGGGGCCTAAAATCTATTCGTTTTTAGGTCTCATCAAAACCTACCAACATACCAAATACCAAGACAATCCATCAAGGCATTCTCGAGTTAAGCTGTGCCACTACACACAAACAAACACACACACCCACAAACGCTACCCTCTGCATAACCTCGGCGAAGGTAACAAACTTCTTCTCAGGATATTATGACGCAGTACTGATGTCACATGACAAAATAAAACAAAGCAAAATAATCGCTCTCGGAATGAATTGTGAGTAACAACCATAAAAATCTGATATCATTTCACCAGGCCACGAAGGGGTGATCGCCTCTTCTTTCTTGAAATTTCACAATTTTGATCTACACTTTAGCTTCCTGACCTTGGTAGTTATGTCGAAGGTCAATATCGGAGACGAGTGCTCGCAGGAGAAGTTCCAAAGTGGAGACCCCGTGTAAGTGCCGTTCATGTTTGAAGTTGTTAACTATGAACGTTTTTACGTACGGAAGGGAGTAGGCGGGGACGACATACAACCGCTCTGCGCTGAAGCGGTCATAGCTGGTGCATGTAGACCGCTCTCTAGAGTACTGTATAAACGTTATGGCTGGTTGAAAACAAATCCGAGCGAATTGTCGGTATTGTGTCAAAGTATAGGAGAAAAGTTGACGCCCTTCCGAACCGAACCTTCGTGGTTTAAAATTACCGAATGGAAACATGGCTGCGACTAAGATTGATTATGGTATCGAGGAAAGAATAGACAGCACGTGTAGGTTTATGATTTCTGCTATTTGTACACCCTTTCCAAGCCATGGACGATATCGATGTTCCGTTATATCCGATTGAACATTACGTTCATTCTTTTGTTTACTAGTAGTCAATGTCTGCTACGACGTTCTAGAACGCATTTAAGTATCTGAATAAGTGATCAAGCGCGAGGCGAATGTAATTAAGTATGATACCAATTGGATGCTGGAACAGGCCTTTTCTCAAACTCTGTCTTTTTTCATCCATCATCTAACAACGAAGTGGGTTTTTCTTGCTCGCCACAAAGTACGTGGCCTAAATTTTCTACGTTTGTCAGTTCGAGATTACTTCTACTGTTCAAATGTGAATGAATGAATGAATGAATGAACGAACTTAATTTCTCGACAATCGCACACATGGTACAATGTATGGAACCAACTATTAAAAACAATACTACAAGGCTGATCTATCACACATTTAGAAATACAACATGTTATCGTTAACAGTAACTTAAATGAGTTAACGTTACATCATCGTCTTGTTGCGATGCGCGATTTGGTCAGGAAGTTCATATGAATTTTTTGGTTGATCTAGCTGCTATATTCTGGTTCCTGGATAAATTGTCTGACTACATTTCTTATATCTTAGTATATTTATCTTAGTATTTCTTTCTTATATCGAGGAAGAGCAGGGCGAGTACAGGCAAACGGGAGGTCACTGCTGATATTTTCCCAGACAAGTAACTCGCAGTATGTCAACTTTCGATCCTAGCATCGGGTCAAGGGTTGTAGTCATAAACGTTGTGACATTTAGATGATTCCCTCGCTCCCACAGCAGGCTGATCCGTAAACGTGCAGTCCTGAGTCTGGGCACTGACGGCAAACCGCTCACAAAGAGTCCTTCAGACACGCTGGTGGAAGTCAAACCGTGCAAGAAGCTAGTAGACAAGGACAGTGGGATCTCCGTGTCTGAGATGATTAGCCTGGACGACGGTTGTATGTTAGTACTCAACTTCTCTTTTTGCTCTCAAGTATATGTTTAGCATGATGCTTATTAAAAGCTAAGAAAAAGCCTGGCGCACCTCCTTCCCTGAAGCGTCGCTGAAATGACTGCAATTGAGAATACCAATTATCTAGTTTCGTCATAAAACATCTGTTTCGGGTTATGAATTGCCAAAAACGTTTACAGCAGGAAAGGTAAAGAGATTCTAAAACATATTACTTTTTTTTCAAAAGTAGCTGAAACGTCTGGCCGCCATAAGAATCAATCATGAGCCTTACTTTTCATAGTTGATGATATATATGTACACCGGGTGTAGAATGTGGCGAAAGAGCACGACTTACACTTTACACTTCTTGTTGCAGATATGATACAAAGTCTCAGCGTGATGGTATTGTGTTGTTGATTTGTAAATTTTGGAAACCTCAGCGAACCGAAGATGCCCTTAAATGAACGCAACCTTTCTATAGAAACTGCAAATGCAAAATTGCCGTTGAAATATTATTCTCCATCTCTGAAAAGTGGTGCCTTGGTACTTTGCACCTGAGCTGTGTAATTCTCTTTGGTGAGATACTACCTCTCAGTAGTATCGCTCTGTATCCGACGCTAATCAGTTCGTATGTAGTCATTTTTAGTAACACTTTTAGTAAGACTTTCTCTCTTCCAGCCCACCTAGAACAGTCAAAGCTAATCACCGTCTGACTATGGAGGGAGTTCCTGCTTTCGAGTTTGGTAAGATTCATAAACCTTTATTCCTGGAAATTTGACGTGAGGGCGGTTTGAGGAACTCTTACCTTTATACCTTTAAGTAACACCAAAGTATAGTAACAGGTAAATAGATATCGAGGATAAGATTTCAAACCTCAATAATATTTTGATAGTTGATGTGGGAAGGAGTTTTGATTTGTAAAAATATACAGTCTAACGTGTAGAGTCCATTCCAAGTCACCGCACGGATTTTTTGATGATCTTTGTAATATCTTCGAATTATTATTATATGATTATAAATTGTTACAAATATTTATAAATGTTTTTAAAAAAAGGAAATATGAGATCCCCATCTTTTACAAGTTTTTTTCTAAATTTGCAAACATTTCGAAAGTGACTGTCACAAGAGATCATTTTTAGAAACAAATTTGAAATATAAATTGGTTTGCGTCAAGTTTCGAAACAATTCGAAATAAAGATATGGGTCATTTGCCCCCCGTAACGAGCCGCTAATCCTAACAAAGCCTGTTTTGGATCGGGCGTGGACCGCCGACGGAGCAGGATGTCACTGTGGCGTGACACTGTCTATGGACATCGGGCTGGATTTTGAAGCACAATCCAACCGTAGTTTTGCTTCACAAAAAGGGCCAACAAACGTTACAAGATCTTACAGCAAACGTTCAGGAACCAACAGTGGTCAAAATGCCGAAAGCAAGGCGCAAAAACTGTTTCATCTACGCCGAATTAGCCATAATCGGCACGATGCAAAGGGGAGCTATCTATCAATCAAACAAGTTCGGCCGCTGTCAAAGCAAGGAAGACTCTTTGGAAAGCAATACGCTTTCCTCTTCCTCGTGGTATCAGTAAATTGTAAACTGAAAGATAGTGTTATATTTTAAATAGGGATTCTTACCGACTAAATCACGAAGATTCTGGAAGAAAACACTAAAAAATGACGCAGATTTATGTTGCATTATTTCTAACCAAGCTGCCTTCTTGGGAGAGTCTATTCTGTTTGTAGGGGGAAACTCCTTGGAAACTATTGTCAAATGATTGTAAATACGAAAGTTCGCAGTAATAACGTTACACAAATACTACAGTAATGTTTATAGTGTATCATTCAAATATTGAACTGTATCAACATACGTTGAAAGATAGATATTTTAGACCACGTGTATCAACTCTTCCCCGGGAGAAAAAGCCTGATGCCGTCTGCCGGAACAACACGGGAAAAACACTTCCCACGAGTTCCGAAACAAATCCCACCGGAGAGGATTTCATCTTATACAGTTCAGCTAACAATAAAGCCTGTATGTTTTCCATGCTGGCTGATTGGCGTTCATAATTTGGACTGGGCCTGGCGGAGTTACTGCAGTTATTCTAACGTCCCAGTTGAGCATGTTCTCTAGCGGCGTGGTGCCGGTGGGGAGGGCAGCGCGGCAGGCTACTGTTACCACTTACAACTTCTGTCGGTACTTTCTGTTACTTCTGTCGCATTTGGGTCGTTTCTACAAGATTTCCAGGTTTGGCTGATATTGAAGTAGAGAGATAAGACAGTGAATAGGCACTGATAATGTTTCTTTCGGATTGTTGTGCTGCTAACAGAGACAGAAATTAACTGTTTGTTTACTTAACTCCCGATCCGCTGTCAGAGCACCGCGGGGGTAACGGGGGTATCGGCACTCCCTTCAATCGTCTATTTCTGGATGCTATTAACTAATTAGCAGCAGATTGTGACTTTCTACTTTCGAAAAAAAGATAGAAAATTCGAAATAAAGGCAGGGAGATGTTATCAATCTTTAGAAAGTATCAAAAATATTATTCTCAGTGCCATGAATATTTTGAATATTCCACGACAATGTGAGAACAATTAGAAACTGTTAACATATTTCGAACTGTTTGGCTGAAATATGGATTACAAATACTAACAAAAGTTTCAGATTAATTCTAAACAATGGCAACAAACAGCCGTGCGGTGACTTGGAATGGACTCTATAGGAGCAATATTATTGTTTCTCGGGCCTAGTTCCTCCTTGTTAGTCATATCCTTTCATGCCAGACACGTGAATATCTTTGATTCCCACAAGGGGTGGGCCTGGCATGAGACGATGGATAGTAATTGTTTACAACGCAAAATCTGATTACTGACGTACCTGAGAATAGAATGATAGACCAAAATGTAAAGAATAGTTCCTCTAAAGTTCACAAAGATGATGCAAGAAACTGATCACATCGTGAATTGTCGTTTTATATCTATTCCTCCATACCTTCGCATTTCAGCCATCTTGGACCGTGAACGGGAGAGAGACAGCGAACGGAAGAAAATCAACCTGCGAGCTGTAAAGAACACGTACAATCTGGACTGAACCGCCCCTGTAGGAGATGGTTGGATATGTCATCCATTAGAATCCGTGTGGATTCTGGTACTACAAGTATTTGCCAAATCTTACCTAACTTCATTCATTAATAGTTTGTAGTAAATACGCAAGAACTTACATGGAAGTTCTTTAACGTATTTGAACAGATGCCCTTCATCCTTTTGAAAATCAATACACGTAGAATTTCATCGTATAGCTTCTGTTTTTCTGTATTTCTGCATAATAATGAGTATCTGAGATAGCAAAGTAAGTCGATATTGAAATAATGCGGACTAAATTGTGGTATTATGTGAATTGTACTCATGTACCACATGTAAATGGTATGACATGTCTACCCACAAATTCGTGATAGCCATAGATAACTTGGCTACTTGGCCTAAAATACATCCACATTTGTCCCGTAACTGGTCTTGCTGCAAAAGTAATTAAAACTTCAACAAAATGTGCTTAAATGTTATGTGAAGATTATATCCTTAGTGATGTTAATATAACACCTACAACACGTACAATGTAGGTTGATCTGATGGTTACAGTTCGGCTTGGATCCAGAACAAATAACAGTTCTCAAGAAATTTCACAACTAGATACAAATTCCGTACTTATAATCTGAGATTGTTGCTGAGTAGACAATGTAAAACTTCCAATGAAACATAACTTTAAAATCCGATGATGTCATTTGTGGTCAATGTCACTGCAACAGATGTAGCATTCTAAGAAATAATGTTCAACTTTGAATTCGAAACGGATACGATGAAGGTTAGTTTAAGACATATTCTCGGGATCTTCAGCAAGCCTGTCGTCTGCGTACTGCACCAGCACATGGGCCGCCTCATAGTACAGCTGCTGCAGCCTATACGGGATAAACGAAAGGGGGCGTCATTGTTGATCTTAGTAAATTGCTCACTGCATTTACATACAATTAGTAAAACGATTTTTGAAGAAAAAAAACAACAGATCATCGCCGTGAATAAAAAGCCTAACTGATGGGTTAAAATGATATCTGGTGCACTGTAAATAAAGCTACCTTAACCCTTTTCCTGTGTACTTGAAATCATAACAAGCATTTGCAATTAATGATAATTGAATAAAGCGTCGTAATACAAAGGCCACGGCGCCATGTGTCCATTATCATGTACTTCCTGTTACTAAACGTGCTAACATATGCATGGAACACACAGATGAACAGACAGACCAGAAACAAGATCCCCTTAAATGAGTAGCCTAGCTCTTCCATGACCTTGAAACGGAAGAGGCTATTTCAAGTCTGATTAGTGACAAGTTCTACTGTCACAAATGTTCCAATAATTCATGTCTGATTGTGACCAGACTGTCACACGACAGGTCCGGTCATTTTCTCCCTGACTAGCTGTCATTCGCGGACACACCAACCCCAAACCTCACACACCAAACAGCAGACTCTGTACACGGAGTCAATTAGTCCGAAGAGCAGCCCGACATGATGGTGGTGATACAGAACGTCCTTACTCCCCTAATCTTCCCGTTGGAGTTTTTTAAAGGTAAAGGTATGAATAAATGAATGGTTTTATTGCACAAAAGCTTCATAAAAATATTTTGCAGGCTGTAGGCTGAATTGCACGTTTAAAAAAAAAACATTTTCGTTAATACACATGGAGTTAAGTGACTATCAAATTACAAGTGATAAAACTAGATTTTTATAAAAAAAATACTACATATAAATATTGCACACATAATAACGACGAAAACAAAGAATAATGACGAAAAAAAAGTTTACACGTCTCGCAATGATTAGCTTTGCGTGTTTAAGAGTTTGAAAAAGTAAGGGATGGGTGAGTCTCTGTAACGGCTGGTTCTGCATCTAATTGTTCTGAACGTTTCTGAGTTAGCGACAATTAATGTCGTGCCTGATGAACCATTCCCTGATGACTAACCCATATGTCGGTAGAAGCACGGTGACACCGTCATACCTGTACAAGGTGTTCTCCTGGTGATCTAGTGACGTCAGATATGTCTCAATCCACATCAGGTCCGCGCACATCTCCTCCATGATGATGTAATCCTCGTGCCGGAGGGTCTTCTCAAACTGAGCCGCCATCTCCGTGAAATTTGCATAACGGCTTCCTTTCTAACGGTGTCAGTGAGTTAATCACAGTAATGACTCATTAGTTTCATGTTAGAAACTACTATGGCGTCTTTCATAACAAAGTAAGATAATTAAACAAATTTTTTTTTCTTCATATAATACTATGGACATTGACAACAAATTAAATCTAATCATTAGCGCTGTAGTTTGAAATCGGAAGATAGAATATAGACAGGGAAGATTGGATTATACTGTTGGAAATAGTACAGGTCGTACATCGTACCTGTTTCTCCATGAGTTTTTGAATCTCCTCGTGATGGCGCTGCAGCATGTATTCCTTCTTTTGTGCGACGACTGCTTCCTTCTCATCCATCTTTTCCTGTACACAGCATAGTATGCCCGATTAATAAACTAGATTCAGATCCGTAACATTTGTGTTAGGTCTGTTTCTTGGTATTCACATAACACGGATAACAAGTAAAATGGAGTCTGTGAGGGTTACATAATGAAGTGGAACAATTTAAAATGGAAGAGACCTTAGTACAAATGAGGTGACCCGACTGATGTGATTCCAATTGCATCTAGCCCACACTTTTATCAATCTGAATTTTGTCTGTGAAACACACCAGGTTCGCAGACACTGGGTGGAGGTTAGTTATACCACACCTAGCAACTTGCCACACATAAACCATTCATATCTAAATATGACCAATCGGACTACTGACCCTCAAAGACCGAAAGAGTATGTTTGATGATTTTGAGTTGTTTTTATTTGAGATATCTTCATTTGTTGGTATGTTTTATTACTCCTATGTTAGATGAAAACTTCTTGATATCATACTATTGTGGAAACATGATCTGTTAAGTTTATGACAAGTGATTTTGTTTTGATTTCATAAGTTAAGCTCAGTTAACTTCAGGGATTACCCTAAGGATTTATAAATGAATAAATACATGTCGTTCAAATCTATTGAGAAAGATCCTACTTGCTGATAGGCTTCCGTTGCCTCATGAATATTCATGATGATGACGGCGATAAAGACGTTTGTGAAAATGAAATGTCCCAGGAAGATGAAGATGATGGAGTAGATGGCGCTTGACGCTGGTAGATTCTCCTGCAAGTCTGTCCAACCATCTACCTAGAATGAGAAAATGCCTTCTTTATCACTGGTGTGTAGCTATCGTCGTCCTTTGGTTTAGTGATGGAATGACGTGACATGGTGTGCCTAACGTCCGTTTTGGACCCCAGGCGTATATTTTGAAGTACCGTTTGAACATTTATGATCCAAAAGAAAATTCCTTTAGCGACTTTGCTAGTGGAGATCTGCTATAACCTCTTCTAATTCTTTAGGGAGATCGGCACAATAAGTGCGGAAATTGTAGAGGGAAGTATCTGTTGAGTGAGAGTGGGGTCTGTTTGGACCATAAACATGGAATCTTTTGGTTGTCCTTAAAATGCATTCTTGAAAGTACTTCAAGACTTTGCAGCTTATTCTCATTATATCATATTTGCCAAAAATCAAGGGGCAGAAGTAATTTTAGTGCAAAACGTGGTTCTTCGGACTTTTTTGGATGAATCACAATGATGATTAGGAATCATCCACACCTAAACGTGTAAAAATATTCATTTTACATTGACAAAGCAATGTATGTATAATGATCCCTGCAGAAAAGCAAAACTAATACAGAACAGAACATAATAGGGTCCATTTGGTCATTTTGGTTGCAAATATGTTATGAAGTTTGAGGTATACATTAGATGAAATCATGGCGTGATTGACAATCTGGATTTGATTTCATGTTGTCCTGACATATTAACGTGAAGAGAGGAAGGGCGAAATATGTGTACTTGCTCTTGTATAGAAGACAAGGAATGTGAAGGAAAACATCTCATAATTGCGCATTTGGTCCCCCAAATAATTAACCATAACATGATATCAAACGTTTCCAATATCCCCTTGGTTGTGTGGACTATATATTTGATAAATTGTAATAATCAGGCTGTTTTGTATTAGTAGATGACACAGACTTGAGCATTGGCTTAAGAATAAACTTAGATTGTAGAACGAAGAGAAACGACAATGCAAACAACTCACAGTAACATATGTAAACAGCGTCAGCATGGCTCTCCCCAAGTTCCCCCAGTACTTCTTGTCACCGTGGGTAGGGTAACCAAAGAAGTAGTATCCCATGATCCCGAAGAGAAACATTAGCAGGAGTAGCAGGAGAACGATGTTCACCACGGTTGACCGTATGGTCTCCACTAAGGCGGTCACCAGGACCTAGCATGTTAAAGGTTTATTTCAGATTTCAGTGCATTGAAATATTTGTATCATACTTACACGGAGGGATAGATATATCACAGCTCAAACTAGAGTTCCACGACCCCATACCTTCGCCGACTGATGTTAACATGGCGATCCGTCAACCTCTTCTTGAGTTATTCTCTTTCAAAGTCTGAAACAAAATCGGCTCTTGCAGTTCCAAAACAACTGCTAGGTGGCCCAACTTACTCTCCCTCCCAATAGCTATCAACCACTCAAAACCATGACCATAGCATGTCCAGAACGCGAGATATCAAACTTGGAAGTTCCGATGCAGTGCCATAGCAAGCCGCTAGGGGGCCCGAAATCAAATCGTTTTCAGGTCTTAAGAAGACCTACCCACATACCAAGTTTGAAGACAATCCATAGTGGCGAGTTTGATATACTGTTCACAGACGGACACACACACAAACACACACATACACACACGCTGTGCAAAACATAACCATCTCGGCAAAGGTAATAAGATAATTTATCAAACGTGTAACTTCTATATTCTGATTGACGGTGCCACAACAAATCTTTCTTCTTAAGTTATTGTTTCATTACTGTTTTCAATATTTTTGAAGGGGTACAAACACATGCACAAAAGTTATGACAAACAACACAATTGGAAATTCTTATGCCGAAACAAACGTTTCCCACCTGCAAGCCTCGCACGAAGGAAATGGTGCGGAGTGTGCGGAGGGATCTCATGGCACGAAGCACGCGCAGTATGGCGAAATAGTTGCCGCCCTCCGGGTCGTCCTGCACGGCGGTGACGATGTTCTGCACGTACGAGATCATCACGATCGCGAAGTCGAACAGATTATAGCCACTGAACCAGTAGTTCTTCGGCTCGGCGTAGATCTAGGAGAAAAAGTAAGTAGACCGTAAGCCACACTGACTTGGTCAAATCATTATGGATTGCATCCGCGCGAGCATAATCTTTCTTCCGTTTCCAAAATAAAAGAAGTTTTCGACCAAACTGTACATTGTACAAAGAAGCTGCAAAATGAGCAAATGTATATATATTGCAAAAATAGATATCGGAAACTGGATATCGATAAGCGAAGTCTTTCAAAGCAAATAAGAACAAAATAATGAATCTATTGTTTGGTATATCATGTTCTGTTCATGTATGTCATATAATGAAATCAGTATGGCTTTACGTAGTTCCATTGTTCAGTAGGCAAGTACAAGGACCTTGTGGCTTCTCTTTGACCGCTTTTGAGCAAGTGATGTCAGCAAATACTCTAGATGTTATTCTGTTCGTACCTTGAGTACCATCTCAACACTGTATATGCTGAGGAAGATATTGTCCATGGTTTCCAGAAGCGTACGGTGGGTGACCTTCATTTCACTGGTCTCCAGCGCCATGAACACCGCGTTCAAGAAGATCACGAACATGATGAAACCGTTGAACCAGCCCGACTCCGTGATTTTCTGGAACAAAAGAGGAAATATTGTACCCCTCAAGCCGGTCAATATTTAGAGAAACATTCAAGTATTCCCTAGAACGTAAATGAAACTTAAGTAATATACAAAGTAGTTGCGGACCCAAAACCTGGCCGTTGAATTGGCGGATGGCGTCATAACCAAACATCACCAAAAGTCAGTTCATAATATCATCTATGCGCTTTTGTTTAACAAAAGGCACTACCGACGACAGCCACAGAGTTGACTCCATCTATGTTTACACATCCAACACTATACGTACAACTCAAGGATAAATGCTGTTTATGAAATAAGGGCCCGAAAGAGAATAATAAAATTGTGTAAGTTGTTTAGAGAGAGAGGGGGGGGGGCAGGAATGCAGACAGACGGACAGACAAAGAGACAGACTGACTGACTGAGGCACAAAGAGGGATCAGTATCATGGCATGGACAGGACTGTCATGAGCATACATACATTGTGTCAAAAGAATACACTTTTCGTACTTCAACACACGCATTACTTGCACTCTGTACTTTGACATTATACAACAGTATAGACGTCGGTCTACCTTTATGATTTGCTGGAAACGGTGGTCACACCTCTTTCTCTCTTCCTCTTCATCTTCTAACTCGAAACCAAAATGGCTGGGTTCAGCCGCCATATTGCTCTTCGTTATCAGGTGTCGACCTTAAAAGCTTACATCTCTTCACATTCAGCTATTCAATTTTGTCAGACAGACAGACCGAACAAGTTTGGAACATCTACTGCACCACGTGATAGATTGTTTACTGTACCTATGTTCCAGGGTTTCCAAGCTACTGGTCACGTGATATAGAGAAACTCAAGCGGCTGTCTTGTTCTGGAACATGGTCCCTATCTTCTTCTTGTTCCGTAGGTTAGGTAGCCAACAATCAACATCAACTTTTGATGAATCTGCTACACTTGACGGGCAGTGCCGGTGCTGGGAATGCCTTCATATTCACGTCTTAGGAGAACATTGATTCATAACCTCCGTGGAAACGGCGTTAAGGTTGTTGATCTGTGTGTTTGTTTATTTGAATGTTCAAGAGTGTGAGGCAGACGATGGTGTAACCATAGACTGGCAGGATGAGAATGTCGGCTTCATCCGGGTTCAAAATCGGTCCCGCATGCTGATAAGATAGCGAGGTTGGGTTGGACTCACAGGCTGGCAGGATAATTCATAGATAGAATTTGTGAAAAATCCAAGATAAGGCCACAAGGCCCCTTATATGTACACCTCTGTCTTCCCGCTTGCACCTCCGGACCAGCCGTTACAAGAGAAATCTTTATTGACACAACAAAAGTACAGCGACTTTCGTAATGTCTTCTACAACTATACATGCAAACAACAAACAAAGGGATACAAAATGATTAACCTACGTACAAGTATATGAATACTTCAACATGTCGAGTTTAATCTATCGCTTACACTACTAGTTCTAAGATCTAAACATTCTTTGGTATATTTACCTATTCGTACACAGTAGTGAGGGTTGTCTCCTTCTAGAATGTATTTGAATTTATCTATAGACTGGAATTATCAAATTCTGTTGAGCAAGCGGAAAGAAGGTTGAACAGCTTTGAGCGTTAATCTTGATATCGTGGACAATCTAAGATAAAGTGTTGTGCATCTTCAATTTCATTTGGACAGAATAGACAAAACCTCTGGTCACGGGGAATTTTATGGTATTTTCCGATTTCCACATTCAATCTATGACTTCATATTCTCATCTTGGTGATTGCTATACGAACTTCAAAATTATGTATATCCGATAGGTATTTTTCTTGTCCGTGCCTTTTCTTTAACACAGAATAAATGGAAAGTTTTGAATTGTTTTGAATAGAAGCATGCAATTCTTGTATGTATATATCCTGTAAACGGGTTCGTAATTGATCAGTTAACACATCAACTCTGTATGACCTAGGGTTAACGTTTGTCCATGCATGGCATGTCCGTACCGGGCGCTAGCCGTTTGGTGCGACACTGAATATCAGAAAAATGGCCATACCAGAAAAAATGAAAAACTAATTTTAAATTAAGGCAAAACGAAGTTTGGCTGTCCATGAAATATTGTTTTCTTGATGTTTCTTTCCAGCAACATAGGCCAGAACACTACTCTATGATTTAGAGACAAATCAAAGTGAGGCGAGTCCGCCTTTTCTACGAACTAGGCTAAAACACAATTCATGAAGGATTACTTGCCAAAACGATGCAAATTGAAACGTATTGTGCGAAAAAACTCCCCGTTGCTTTGAAAGAACACGTCTCTCCGGTGTCACAGGTCGAAAAACAGCCGCGTGAACGGTGCATCTTTCTAATGCTATATAAAGGTTTTGTCCATTCTGCCCAAATGAAATTGAAGACGAACGCCACTTTATCATGAATTGTTCAAGATATGAGGATAAACGCTCTAAGCTGTTCACCTTTATTTCCACTTGTTCAAGTGAATTCAATATGCTCCATTCTGTTGATAGATTTGATTACATACTGAGAGGAGATAATCCTTACTGTGTTCAAATAGGTATATACATCAAAGAATGTTTGGAGATAAGAACAAGTAATGTATAAGTATACGACACGCTAAATTTCAGTATGTTGCCCTATTCCATATGATTGTATATAAACAAACTCATTAGTATGAATTTTGTTTGTTGGCATGTATGTATGTATGTATAGATTAAGTAGACCTAACGAGAGTCACTGTACTTTTGTTGTGTCAATAAAGATTGTTGTATAAAAGATTGATCTGTTGACAGTAATTCCGGTGAAACAAACGAATAGCATTACTCTCTATGCAGTTTGCCTTCTTACTATTACACAGAATAAGCAATGCGACTTTCCTAAGATATTGGTGAAATCACTCTGTGATTGTTGCGTTTGTCCAGACCACTTTACTCTGAAGTCTTGCGAGACATTTTTCAGAATGATTTATACTAAAAGATGTTGTTGAAACACGTGTCTTCTGAGTCATAGCTTAAACCATTAGGTTTTAGATAAAGATGGCCTCCTCCAGTGACACAGGCTGAAGGACGGTCGCGCACAGGGTGCCTGGCCCTGGGAACGGGACGTCACTTGCAGGCCTGTATAAGTACCACGGCGAGAAAGGTTTGTAGCAAAGCTTATTCTACCGGACACCGAGCTATTTCAAGGTTGCTTAGAATCAGATTTACCATTTATTGTATCAATTGCCTGTAAGTTGGAGTTATTTTAGGTGATTTATCATGTCATAGGTGCGCTTTCTTTATTGAAGTTTTGAGTCTTTATTTCTGCAGACACGGTGTGGTGAACTGTCCAGCGTTTAAGTAAATAAATGGACCGAAATAAATATTTCGTTTTCAATGAGATGTAAAAACATTGCGAAATTTCGGAGAATTTGAATGACTTGTTTCGTGCAAAGTTGTATTGAGAACTAAGACATATAAATGTTAGCATGTCACTTTAGAACCTGCAAACACGGAGTACCAATGATTAATGAATGAAGTTTTGACTTATATCAAAGGTAAAATTTTAATAAGTCCGTAAAAAGCTTAACCATGCAGGTGGCTAAGCAACTGGGCAGAGGATGTCGTCAATCACAACCGAAGTTTCGATAGTTTCGCTTCTTGTCAGGGCAATAATATCTGGCGCTACTTTGCACTGCTGCTAGGTGTTGCTGCTGCAGTGTGAAGAATGCGGCCCTAAAAGTGACTCGTTAGAAGATGTAGGCAGTCTGGATCACCAAATCTGCACCACTCATGAACCGTGATGAGGGGAGATACATGAGGAGTCACGGTTGGGACACATCCGCTGTACAAGCTGGAGGACCCGGTTCTGTCGTGACGAGAAGAGTACGATGTGGTGAGGCGGGGTAGGGTTAAGGTATTTGAGGCTGTAGGACAGTGGTTGTTGCCTCCATGGAAATATTTTCTGTATACGTCTGTCTGTAATGTGTGTGTGTCTGCCTGTGTTTTTGAATATTTGCAGTCATTATAACTTGGAACACCTGGATGGATTGAACCGATATCTGTAATATGGATAGAGAGGGAGAGAGGGTGGGATATTAGGTTTAAGAAAGACGAAGGCCAATGTTGGTTATGGGCCTCCTGCTGGCGTTCCTTGGTACTGCAGCAGAACTCCCAGTTTTTGAATCTGTTTTCTTGGACATGCTATGCCCTTTAATACTTCGGTGGCAGATGCCAGGATAAAGTTTTGAAGGTTTGGTTCCCCTAGCAGTTTGTCCTGGAACTACCATTTGAAACCATCTCGGCGCAGTGAGGATTGATGGACAACAGACCAAGCCCCCCCCTACATTAAGATATACAGCTAACAATGGAAGCACCTTTCAGATGATTGATACTTATACGTGCAAAGCAAACAGAAAAAAACAGAAACAAACAAACAACAAATCTAGTCTTAAGATATTGCACCGGAAGTAGCATCTACCTGGTATCTGTAGCAAGCTGACTTTGCAGCTTGGATATACATATTACGATGGAGACAAAAACTTGAAAGCTTCAAAAATGTCTGAATGAAGACAATAATTAGGGGATACTTACGGCTAACCTGATTGTTCAAGTCTACATGGAATCATCAATACGTCCGCAGCGATACACAGCAAAGATATCATAAAGAGTCTGAAGACCCAAAATCTCCATGAAATTTTTTACATATGATATGTTTATAACATATAACATAATTTGCTGCTACAGCAATAACAACCGAATAGTGACAGCCAGTCTTTGGAATCACTTGCAACAATGAAACTTAAAATTATCATCACCATCTTACTACCCATTTGTATCTATCAGCTATGTGTATAAATGTTCAACTATCATGAGATTAAACCAAGACCTTGCAACAGCTGTGCCTATCTTTCCTTGCACCTAAATCTGGGTCTGAAACTAACAGGTACAGGTGTGAGCTCCCACAACATGCCTAGAATCGAGGTATAGAGATTTTCCTCATTACCAGCTGTTGGGACCTGGGGAATTCTTTTCCCAGATTTGAAACCAACAGGTGTGACAGGTGTGAGCTCCCACCACATGCCTAGAATCGAGGCATATATTTTCCTCATTACTTATGCAAATACAGTCTCAATTAGCATATTTTGCACTTCAGTGTGTACATCTCTGTACAACCTACCTGCGTACCAAATAACATGAAAATCTGTCGTTCCTTTCCTCAGTTATTCTCCTTAGAAGATTTTTACAAATACGCCATTGCACTTCCAGTGACACATACCAGGGGGCCCAAAAACGACCTTGTCCTTTCTCCTCCCAGCACTTACCCACATACCAAATGTCATTACAATCCATCTACACGATCTACAGTTATGCTGACTTTAAGCATCCGGTGACACAAACATACACACACACACAAAAACACACGCAAACACACTGAAATTGCATGATTTGCATTTCAGTGTGTACATCTCTGTCCAAACTACCTGCGTACCAAATAACATGAAAATCTGTCGTTCCTTTCTTCAGTTTTTCTCCTTAGAAGATTTTTCCAAATATGCCATTGCAGTTTCAGTGACATATACCAGGGGGCCCAAAATCGACCTTGTCCTTTCTCCTCCCGACACCTACCCACATACCAAATGTCATTACAATCCATCTACACGATCTACAGTTATGCTGACTTTAAGCATCCGGTGACACAAACATACACACACGCGAACGACTTTCCCCATTACTTATGCAAATTCAGTCCCAATTTGCATAATTTGCACTTCAGTGTGTACATCTCTGTCCAACCTACCTGCGTACCAAATAGCATGAAAATCCATCTACACGTTCTACAGTTTTGCTAACTTTAAGCATCCGGTGACATAAACATACAAACACGCAAAAAAACACGCAAACACACTCAAAACAATATCCACATGAACAAGTCTTTTCAAGGAGATAAAAACAATCATATCCATTCCTATCTACCTTGCAAGTAATTAATCTAGGTCCATCACGATGAAGCGATTTGGAAAATAAAAGCAACATCGTCACATATAACAATAGATTTATTTGTCGTAATGACCAGCTATCCCCCGTGTTGCATTGACTCTTGCAAATTCCATTTCCACCCCAGGCATGCTAAACCTTCCCCAAAACAAACGCCACGAGTCAATATCCATCCATCACTGCGTCATCAAATGCTCAAAGCTTTGTACATATTCTCGCGTATTCTCCGTTCACAGGGAAACTCAGGTTTGCACTGTATATGAAAAACACGACTTACAGTGTATGGTTTAAAACTGATGTTAATTCACACCACATTTAGTGTCATATCAACCCTAGTCGGTCATTCTGTTCTATTTGTAGTGCAAACACCACAGTTACTAACCCCCATTGAAAAGTAATGCATACCTTAGAAATTCATATTCAAATGGATTATAAGGGTTTAGCAGTTGATAAATATCAAGCAGCAAAAGTATCAGACGTTAGTCCTGCTCATTTCCCAGCCGATTGGTCTAGAATGGTTACATGATCCGAAATGACCCATGCTGGCAAACCTAACAGCGCACATATCTCCTTACACTGACTAAAAACGGTAAAGGGTAAATGTTGTCCCATAGCCATTTTGAGCCCAAAGGGGCATTGGGTTGTTTTCCACCATAGTCTTGGAAGGCAGAGCCCATCCTTCTCCTTCTACCGCCCTTAACCTCCACAATCGAAGTCAGGTACCCGTTTTACAGCTGGGTAGAGTGAGGACGGCCATGTAAAGTGCCTAAGTGTCCTAAAGGCAGAACATAGGTGGCAATGGCATGTCAGGGGATTCAAACCCAGGCCTCTGGGTCTGGCTCAAAAACTTTATCCATTACGCCAGAACGATACAAACTCACACTAGTCAACAGAGCAAATGTTGTGTGTAGGCCCAACCTGTTTCTCCTAGCCTCAAAGTCTAAGAATAGCAGCCGAAAATTTGAAGAAATACTTTGTAGGGACCACTTTCGGACCTCTCTACTGAGCTGTGCAACAGAGGTGTTAGTCCTGAAATGTGTCAGTCACGTGGGGGGTAGGGCTGGGGGTGGTTATGGCATGCAGTCTCGGATCAACTAGAAATAACTCGATCAAGAAAATATCTTTTATGATATTGACATGTGCAAAGGACATTTCTGTGACAAAATACACAAAAATTCATCTTGTTACTTGTTACTTTGTCCACAGTCAAGCATGTGCGTGTGTAATTAACTAATGCTTTTCTACCATGTCAGTTTTAAGCCAAACATTTTTCTGCGTTAAAAAAAGCCTCCTGATCGATTTTATCTTAACTATTGACATTCAATGCGAAGGCCGGCTTTCTGGCTTCCTGTTACATTCAGTTCGGTACACCTCCGATACAGCAAACGGCCCTCTGTTTATCTGTGCATAATCTGCAGACGTGTACATACTAAAATACATTTCTGTCACATCTAAAACAGTGCTATCATTATACACGTTTCAGGCCAGTAGAGTAAATGACAAACTGTCCACCATCTCTCTCCCTATATATGTATGTTTGCCAGGATAGAGAATCGCTGATTCTGCCGGAAGAAACAACTTCGATTCATGTCACTCAAGATCAATGAATTGGAGACCACCCTGACACATTACTACATGTAGTATCCTGATGGTGATCTCTGTCGACAGAGGCTACGACAGCGATCTCTACCGGTAGAATCGGTGATTCTCCCAGATCGCGATGTCCCCCCTGTCATATGTCCACACCTCTAAAGAAGCTCTTCGTGGACAGGGGAGAGCGTTAACTTGGCACCATAGATGCATTTCTCTGTTACGATACGGTATGGAAAATACAATGGCTCAAGTGAAGACACACGGCTTTCAAGGTAGTGCTACATACACAGATCACCAAAATATCTGACATCCAACTACTTTAAGAAACAACAATCCTCTATTGGGTCTTTTGGTGTTTCACCATACCAGTTAAGCACTGTCACACTTGTGCGTATAAAGCAATTCCGTATCAAATTTTGTCAACACGTAGTTGTACGCTCAAAATATCAAATTTGTTGAGTTATGCGTGACGCACATATAGCGTCAACGAATTCAACGCATCCATTGCGTAAGAGAAACGTATGATTTGCATTTGAAGTGCACAATACTACAATACTGCAATACTATCATGTGCGTATGCTGAGCGTATTCCGGGCGCACACAACGTCTGCCGACCGCATGCCTGACGGACTTCCCAGTAATGCTAATCGAATTACGAGCGTATTTGGTTGCATTGATATTAGTAGTTATCCCAAAACTTTCGCGCGAACGCTGTTACGCAGCTCAGACGTTATGAATACGTAGTGCACCCGTCCGACATCGGTCGATTGCGGAACGAGCGCGCTATGTGTTCGCGCTTCGTCCATTCGCGGTAATACGATTCTTTTGCGGCACGAGCTCTGAGCAGCGTACACATAGCGTACTTGCAGCGCAGATACAAAGCACGACGAACGAACGTATATCGAATAAGAATATACGTCACGAATTAGTGCCGTTCGTCCTGCAATCGGGCAGTGCATTGTACGTATCAGTAACGTATGACAAACGCACAGATAGCGTACGGATAGCGTACTTTGGTGATACATTTCAGATTTGGTATTTAATTCGTCGGGTTGGGTATCTAATTTAGTTCAGGGCAGAGGGGAAACAAACACAGCCTTTATAGTACATAATTTTTTTAAAAGTATCATTAAATGCCCCACACAACTGCGGTGTTCCTGTTGCGCACACATAAAAGTCCAACTTATTGACACCTATGGAAGCGTCTTCCAATGACAGTTAACGCAACCACTGATGTCAACGCAACCAAATACACAGGGTAAGAAATGGCTCTAATTGTCACAGTTTGAGTAACTACTCATATCAATGCAACCAAATACGCTCGTAATTCGATTAGCATTAGTCGGAAGTGCGTCAGGTATGCGGTCGGCAGACGTCGTCTGCGTCCGGAACACGCTCAGCATACGCCCATGATACGCAGCTGATCGCTGCAAGGATAGTAGTATTGCGCACTTGATATATAAATCATACGTGTCTCATACGCAATGAATGTACCGGATTCATTATTCATTCGCTACATGTGCGCCACGTATAACTCAAGAAATTTTATATTTTGAGCGTATTGACAAAATTTGATAAGAAAGGCATGTGGAATCGCTTTTACGTACAAGTGTGATAGGGCTTAACGTAGCGATTCTATATATTTTTGTTACACGTATAATACTTATAAAGGCCACTGAACACACACCTAGTGTTGATTCCATTAAACCACAATATCAAGAGTGATACACCGTCTTTCACATCTGTAAATGTGATTCTAGTAATTCTTAGCTACGATGTCTGTACGATCGTTTCATTTCTTAGGGCCCTGTTACACTTGTGCGTATATTAAAGTGCGCATGAGTTCCGCAGTAATATTTTTTTGGTTTCAGTAAATTTTGCGGGGAGGAAGTTGTTTCCTACTTTGACCAACCGTTGAACAGTCTAGCTATGAAACCAAAGAAATTACTTCTTCGGCTGCAAACTTAACCTTAACGAAAAACATGTTGATATGTAACTCATGCGGGCTTATATATACGCACAAGTGTGACAGGGGCTTAATATACAGTAGTTCTGTTGGCTTGTTAAGATACAAGGCAGATGGTAATGTGTGGGGGTGATCAGATATCTCCATTCACTACAAATAGTGGGAGTTTATCCTTTGCTGATCCAATGATTTCCTTTAAACGTTCTTATTGTGCACAGTATCTGCATGTAGTCCACTCTGAGAACAATGAGTGATCTATGATTCCGATATCAAAGACAGATACAAAAGACAAAGGATTCATGTTTACCAATTTAAGGTACTGACGTGACTTGACTTAAGGTACATGCATGGTTTCACCAATGAAACATGATTAAATTTTAGCTATCACAGATGTTTAGATGGATTCGGTAGCATAGATACAACATACACAGTTTGTTAAGTAAACGTATGTTTCTTTTACGGTAGAAGTAACACAAAAGCTGTCGACAAAACAATATACCATTCCACGGTGCATTTGTTGATTTCGTCGTTGTAAACGTACGTGTACTGGTCGCAGGTGGCTTAGCGGGAAGTTAATTACTGTTATTATTCTCCTTTTTTTCAGATGAAATAATCACGGTTCAAATGGCCTATTTGATAGATTTGTAGTTGTTGTAAACGTTGAGCTACACGTGGAAAACAAATCTCATCATACATCTTTCTGCAAAATTGAACTGTTGACTGTCTTTCATGTAAGCTAAGCAATAACTCTAGTTTAAGAGGTGTTCATACATCAAGTTCAGTACGTACTGAGCAAACTCGAACGAGAAAAGAGTATTAACCCAAGCCTTGGAGTTAGAAACTAAGAAATTTGTTCGAAAGGTTCTACATGTATTGTTTGGAACCGAAAACTTGAATCGATTCATTCCTCTAACAAATCGTCATGGCCAAATGGATTAAATATACAGTTTTGTTTGGAACCGCATGTTAAACTTTTTACTGATTTTCTTCCAGTAGTTAAAACTTATAAAACTTGTTTTGCTGACTTAAACAGGAAATGGATTGACTAGGAACCTATGAACCAATATAAAACAAGAACATGAGAGCCTTTAGCCTGTACATGTAGGTGTGACGTTATAGCAGGTTAAACAATCAGAACAATATTATTTGTTTTACCATTTTGGTTGAAATTTCTAATGTATATCAAGAACATCCGGTCTTTTAATGGAAACTTGACCGTTGATGAAAACAGTCACTTCAACGGTCATTTACTGTTCTCATTGTCCGAACATCCAGAGACTGACTAGGTCAAAATGATGTAGGCTTATATACTCTTTGATATACCAGATGATTGCTAAATCAATCTGTTTCTATTGATTGCACATGTCACCTCACATCAAAACATTTGTATACTAGTACAATAATTTAAAACGGGATTCCAAGACAACACCAAATCATCTTCAAAAGAAATGTTATGCAATTCACAGCACTCACGAAGTTCTTGAAGTTTTCATGTTTCAGTTTCTGATTTTTTCTGTTTTTTTCTTCATTTACAGAATTATGTTCAAACGGCTCAATTTGCACATCCCTTCACCCAGATGTCATAAAGTGATGTAGATGTGAATGAAATATTCTGTGTCGATTGAGACCTTCTGGGACTGTGTATGTACCGCACCATTTTGTACCTTCGCCGCTCACACGACGCTCGTCTCGCTGACCCGTCGGGCGCCCCGGCTGCTGGCGGAGGTGCTCTTGTGGACGGTGTTGAGCCGCACGGTGCTCACCTGCGTGCTCGTACTCTTGGTGAAACGGTTCATCTTCAGGCTCGAGTCAGGATCTTTTGGAAACGGGACCCCGGGACACCATCGGAGCGCCGTCTGGAATCCATATCGGAATCTGCAATGTGCGAAGAACAGATTCTATATATTCAGATTTATTTTAACGGATTTTATATATATATATATATATATATATATATATATATATATATATATATATATACATATATATATATATATATATATATATATATATATATATATATATATATATATATATATATATATATATATATATATATATATATATATATATATATATATATATATATATATATATATATATATATATATATATATATATATATATATATATCATCAACTTTGTATTAAAGAGTAAAAGCTGCATATCCGGACAGATTTATTTGTAACACTCACGCCGGGATCGACCTCTACTCTTTATGATAAGTGTGGGGGGTTCTTCAACATACATGTAGGACCTTCATTTAACGTCCTATCCGAGGGACGTCCCTAGTCGAGGGCACAACAGCGGAACCTGTCAGGGCCTAGTGATTCAAACATCCGGGTTGTGAATCAACAGCCGCATCACAAGGCCACCGAGCCACCTGTTGATGGTTGAAGTTACAGACATGGTGCAACATGAAACGTACATGATTTGGTTGGTGATAATGATGTTAATAAACGGTACCAATAGCATATCATCTGTATTTGCCAATTTCCCACTAGTGCTTTTTCTATTATGGGATTTTGCGCTTTTTTCTGTGCGCGTTTTCACAACTGCGTCCCGTCGTTTACTGTTTGCGTTTCAGTAGATGAACAAATACAGACGAAGCCACTTAATTGCACTCCGGATAAACGCCTCCCATTTAATTGCACCAAATCCCAAAATCCCAAACCGGTTCCCATTCACCGCATTGTTAGTTACTCCGCATATCTGCACCACGCATTGTCACCAATGCCGGATAACTGCACCAAAATTTTGCAAAAATTCTCGACAAGTTGACTTAAAAGGTGCGCTAAAAAACGGCAAATGCTGTACAAATGAGCCGATACTTGCCGGTGTAAAGGCGCAATACCGCCAATATGTTTAAAACTGTTTTGAGTAACAAAAGAAGGCGGTCTCCATTGACAGTCACGTTGATAGGAAACGCGTATGGGAGGTCCAGGGCGGGTCACGGGGCGTGTAGGAACCATTAAGAGACGCACGCCTACCAAAGGCGGCATTACGCTTTGGCAGACAGCATGCTGTACTCAATAAAGATTGGTCTCTCCCTGTACACTGTCTTATTACTGTGAATGCATTCAAGTTCGCAGGGATTTGATTTCGCGTTAAGGATGACATGGGGTGTTGTCGGTGGTTTGAGGTTCGCGGCAGCGCTATTGTCACATACTGCTGCAATAATAAAAGACCAGCGTCTTTACGTACATCTAGTCGGAAACCGCACAGCGACTCGGCAAGGGCTACAAACGCGTAGGCAGACATAGCAGTCGCTTTTGGCGGTGCGGTGCTGACTTGATCATCTGTCACATTCTTTTATCATCGGCAGAGCTGAATCTCCTGCATTCACCGGAACGAGGTAAACGAGGGCTCGGCTCTGCTATAAGGAGAATGATCTGTCACTGATCTAAGTCATCTAACCATATATACCCACTGAATACGTTGTACAACTCACTACCATGGTGTCGACAGTCAAATCTGTCCAGACATGAGAGGAGGCACTGCTCTGGGCTCACCCGTATTTAGTTTCAATTCCTAGTTTCATGGCGGTACATGATTTACGTAAATCGACAACTGTACTCTATCTACGTAATGTAAGACAGAAACTGTTATCCCAATTCCCATGACGATGTTTCAGAATGCCTCCCCTGTAACGTTGCGCGTGTTGTAAATTAATGCGGTAGATCGTATGGAAAAATTAAAGAATGCAAAATCAAAACAGGTTCGTAGTCATTTCTTAATTTTTAGCAAAGGGCCATGTTTTCTTTGTGCTAGTGTTTCTGACCAACAATACGCCCCCCGCCCATGGTGGTGCGGTCCAGCTGGGCATTTCGCATAATTGCACCAGCCGGATAATTGCACCGAAAACGCTGACAAATGGGTGGTGCAGTTAAGCGGATTCCACTGTACTCCTGTTCGATATACATCAAACGATAGTGAAATACAATACTGAAACTACTGACTATCTACTAGTAGATGCTGTAATCCTCTCCTGTCTGACCCGCAGCATGTTTCATTCTATATCAAGCAACGACCCAGGCGCCCCGACTTGCGATCCATTCTTGTCGCTGCGTTAGTGTTGGTCAGCCATCAGCCAATCAGATACTCCCCCTCCTGACGTTGGAAGGAAAGTTTCCAGCAACCCCATTGCCTCTTGGCCGTAAGAGACGACATTCCCTCCAACAACAGGAGGTGGGGCATCTGAGTAAAGCCCGTCACATTAAACTCAACGCACGATGATCGCAGGTAAATCGCAGGTAAATCGTAGGTAAAATCAGCTATCGCAGATCGTCGGGCAATGTTCAAAATTTCATCCATCGTCGTTCGATTTTTATAGCCCCATATTCAGGCTTTACTGCGGCCTTTTTATCTAATGATGAGGTGACGAATTCATAAATTTCGACCATGTTCTGATGGTTTCAGTTACCCTGATATATTGCCGATGTTGATGCAAATTGTAACCATCAGAACACAATAGCAACCAGAAAACAGTGCGCCCGTAGAAGAGCCTGCTTCCAAGTTTAGATTTTCCACGTGTCAGGTCCAGAACCACACGCATATAATTGCTTGATGTCTGTATACACGTGGGTTTATAATTAGATCATACCTATCCTGTCTCTATTTTCAGTTTCAGTTTTTGTTGGACTTTTTTTGCCTATCATGTGCTTTCTTTTTGATGGACAATACAACTGACCTGCCATATTCTTTCTCTGGGCCATCCGCAAACTGTTCTCTTGGCAAACTAAAAATAGAGACAGGATAGGACTGAGGTCTGATGTAATTATGAACCCACGTGTATACAGACAGCAAACAATTGCATGCATCACCTGTGTGTGGTACTAGATCTGACACGTGGAAAATCTAACCTTGGAAGCAGGCTCTCCCACGGGCTCGTTGTTCAAGTTCAGGTTGCTACCGTGTTCTGGTGGTTACACTTTGCATCAACATTGGCAATATCAGGGAAAAACTTAAGCCATCAGAATGCGGATGAAATCTATGAATTTGTCACTCATCATTAGAAAAAAGGGCCGTGGCAAAAGCCTGAATTGTGGGCTGCAAAAAATCGTACGACGAAGGATGAAATTTTGAACATGTTCAAAATCATCTTTAGCTGCATTTTCCGGAGTAGGACGCTCGGCGATGGCTAATTTTACGTGCGCTTTACCTGCGATTTACCTGCGAATGACCTAGCGTAACATGACCAGTTTACGTCCGATTTATTCAAAACGTTATTTATCCTAAAACCGCGCGGACAGAGCCAAATGTTTAACCCATTGGTAGAAATATCAGCTTTTCTAACAAGAAAATGCATGGTCTGTAAGTTTTCCTCCGCCTCTTTAACGCCGTACGAGCATATATTTATACTGCGGTATATGGTGTAGAATTGTGCTAGGCTTACCCTTTATCGTCCACCTCAGTATTTTCCCTTCTAGCGCTATGCTTGAAGAACATAGACCGGAAGAAAACAACACAGTAACTGTCGAAAGTAGTCTACAGACAAATGACAGTAAAGTCACTATGTTTGTCCGTCCGCTTGCCCGACGCGATGGAAGAAAACAATTTTTGTATTGTGAATTTCCCCGAAATCGGCAGCACGTGGCGTTCACGTGATAAACGCATGGCCATGATGTTATGTCGTACAAAAATGTATCATCTGAGCGGGGGTCGCTAGGTTGTATCAAACCTTCCTAAAACTGGCAAGAGTTTCAAACCTCGAATCACCATGGATAGTCTGCATATGAAAGAAAGATTTAACGTCAGCTACTTTTAAAAGATACTAGCTATCGTGTAAGTTAGAAAAACATGATGGAATACGCGGTGTCGAATTACATATGAAATGCGTCATGCATGACGCTTCCGTGCAACTTGTTGTTACTGGTTCAGGAGCTTATTCTGTTATGTCGCTGGACGTAAACCCTTTTAAATGTTTTGTATAATAGAGAGAGATGGCTGAGGATCATACTTATGACGCTCTTTGTTTCTCATGAGAACAGGCTTTGGCATAATACACCGCGACATGTGGACATGACCCAATCTGGACGTAAACTACTCCCGCACGTAAATAGGTCATGTTACGTTAGGCACACTAAAAAACCATCGTACGATGTACCTACGTTATATGTGACCACCACGTTGTATGTGTTAACTATTGCACCCGGTTTTTCATAAAAACGTACGACGTACGGCGCTGTCATTACGGAAGAAACCCCCATCGCAGGTACGACGTGAGTTTAATGTGACCCTAGCTTAAGTCAGTAAGAAGGGCGGATCGCAGGCCGGTACGCCTTGGTTGTGCTTGCCATGTAACGTTACAATCAGCAGGCCTGGCACGTGAGAGGATGCGTGATCATGGTAACCTTGGCTTTTGTTTGAACTTGACATCTGACCTTTGGTTGAGCCAGCAGTAGATGAACGGGTTATACATGGAGTTGCTCATGGCCAGCCAGAAGACGGCGAGATACACTTGTTGGATGTGTTTCCACTCCTTGTAACTGGAATCAAGCAGGAAATAGACGTGGTACGGCAACCAGCAGACACAGAACGTCACCACCACGATCACCATCATCTTCACAACCTACAAGACAAACAACAACACAGGAAATGTGGAAAATAGATGTTAAAATACGTTATGAATGCGGTCGAAGGCTACGACTCCCTTTTATATTCGACGAGACAGCACCGCTTATATGTATTTCAACAAAATACTTAAACCCACATGCATCATTAGAAGTCATCGGTGAACTAGAGTTCCACGACCTCATACCTTCGCCAAATGATTTTAACCTTTATGACTGACATATTAGGAGTGTTTCTCAGCAATTATAAATCATACCAGTTGATTGTCTTAATTAAAATATAGCATGTCCAAAGTATGAGCTTAACAAATTAAGAGCTTAACAAAGAAGGTTATGCTAATATTATCATCAATTATGCAAATGAGGCCGTTATTAGCATAATTTGATTCAACGATGTTCACATTCACATAACTTCACGATGCCACAAAAAAACAATTAAATGTATGAACTTGCCGTCATTTACCAGTATGGAATTATAGCAATTTCTCATCAAGTATGCAAATTAGGCCACATTTGCATATTTTCAATCTATCAACATTCCTCTCTTCCTCAGTTACAATTTGAATAGTCATATCATTGAACAAAGCGGATTTTCAAAGTTGCCCCATTAATTATGCAAATTAGAATCTGATTTGCATAATTATCGTCCAATCGTACTGAGCATCTCACAAGCTATCTACATACCAAAAATCATGACCATCCATCAAGGCCATCTTGAGTTATAGAATTTTCACATTAATTATGCAAATGAGGTCTTCATTTGCATAGTTTATATCAATCAATATTTCTCTCTTCCTCAGTTACACATGTCACACGTTTGAGAGTCCTATCATGGAATTTGGCTGATGTACAAACTTTCCTCATTAATCATGCAAATTAGATACTGATTTGCATAAGAAGTATCTAATCCTGTACATCATCACTCAAGCTATCTACTTACCAAAAATCATTACCATCCATCAAGCCCTTCTTAAGTAATTCCCTTTCAAAGTCAGACGCACAACCTGCTCCTGCAGTTCCAAAAAAGCCGCTAGCGGGCCCAATCCCATACCACTTACTCTCTGTCCAAAAATCTATCTACCACTCAAAAATCAGTTCCATAGCATGTCCAGAACACGAGATATCAAAACAGGAAGTTCCACTGCAGTACCATAAGAAGCCGCTAAGGGGCCCAAAATCTAATCGTTTTTAGGTCTCATCAAAACCTACCAACGTATCAAATACCAAGACAATCCATCAAGGCATTCTCGAGTTATGCTGGTCCACTGCACACAAACGAACACACAAACACACAAACGCTACCCTCTGCATAACTTTCTTGGCGAAGGTAATAACAGAACAGCAAAATATGTCAATCGGGCAATGTCCCCGTTACTGATGACCAAAACGTTAGAACAAGACTGGGAAAGTGGTGTAGGTTTGGGCACCCTAGTCTCATGTTCTGGAACTGCAGGGGCGTTTTTGTTTTAAAAGAACGTCCAAACAAGATAACTGAAGATCAGATTGGTATGGTCTGGGGCAATCAGGTACCTTAGACAGAAATGTACTCAATTAGATGCAAAATATGCACAGTGTAACGCAAAAACCGTACAATGTTTTGCCAGTTTGTTTTATTCATTTTGCTAATGAACCATATTTAGTTTCGTGTGCTGAATTCTTTTATGCTGAGCGGATTTATTATTGATGTCCCAATGTTCTGATTATAATTCGCCTTAACAAAGGGAACAAATCATTTTTGGCAAGGTGATACATTAGAAATCCACCAGCATTATTGAAGGTACTAGTATTTGATTTCTAATAACTTTTTTGATCAAAGGTAGAACCCGTGAAGGGGAAAGAATGATGCACAGCAGGGGAAATTAGTGCAGGTATTTTATTTTGACACGAAATTGCTCTAATATTCCGTGCCAAACCATGCTTAAACTTGCAACACAGGTTGAAACAACAATTCCATGTAATAGGAAGGGATAGATATTTCAATTAACATGTCAAATGTAAAATGTCGGACGGGTCGTCATAAAAAACGCAAAAGTTTGCCATATTTCCATTAGACATCGAATAGTGGGGACTTGAATTGACATCAAGTTTCTAACACAGTAATTCTACGTCCTACTGATCAGCCGCGTTCTTGTCTATAAGGAGTTTTGTCCATCATTGGCCTGTATTATAAGAGCTAATGGTTACATCGATGGCTCCCATAAGGCTTTACAAATGTACTGTACGTAAATCGCTGGATGGGATGAGTACTAGAAGCTAACACAAGCTATCATGCAATGTATGGACCATTTACGATGGTAGATTTCAAGCGTGGAGACATGTTTGAAATTGGTCACAAGGTTATTTATTCCACACCGATCACAATTTCAAAAGCTTCATCACCTAATGGCTGACTTAAGGTGACGTCATGCCTTTATCTCTAGGAAAACCAATAAATGAGGTCTGTCCGCAACACGATTTAAATGTCAACGGCTACAATGGAACCGCATTTGCCCCAAAAGACGACGTCTGATACGGAGAAGCAATATGGTTTAGAGAGATAAGCCTCCACGTGCTATTCTAAACACTGGATCAACCCAGAATGAATCGCTTCTTGTCTGATGTCTGAACTGCAATATTGCACGTTTATAAGCGCAAACATCTTCAAAGTCTGCTACTTCAGCCACAGTGCACAGAACTGAAGGAGAGTACGTTATCCTTACTTTGTACCGTCGCACAGCGGAGTTATGTTTAGTGGCTGTGTGTCTAGATGCACGTCAGCAAAGGCGTGGTTGCTGTGCTTGGATTTTGAGCTTGGATTTGGAAATAAGTACAATACCACACTAGGTATTCTAAGTTAAGAAATCTCTATTACGGTGTAGATTAGGATATGTACAAGGCAAAAGCAACATGTGCTTGAAAACAGTGCATTATTGTTATGGCAGAATGGGTCTAAAGAAAATAACACGTATTGACTAAGAAGCATTGACATCACATCACTCATAGCCTTTGCTGTTTTACCTTCTGATCCGTGTACGGAGGCTTTAATTTTGTTTTGTTTCTTAACATGATCTTGTGTGCCCGTAGTTATTGAATACACTACCTGTAGAGAGACAGAAAGTGAGTGAGTGGGAAGATGATGTCACCACAAAGGTCAGACTTCCGGAAGTGACAGGAAGTACCAGTAATGAACACTGATTCACGAGGAGGTATAGTTTTTTGGCCTGTCTGTGTTTTCGCAGTTATATATTTTCCTTATGCTAGTCACGTTCACCGTAGAGTAACAATAAGTGATCATGGATACATGCGACGATAATGAAAACTTGATTTGCATAATAAACTACAATCAAACATATAGAAAACTTTAAACATTTTGTGAGATTTTTAAATCCTTTTTCATGATGTGTTTCTGGCTGTGCCAGTGGCAGCTTAAAAAATACATGTGAGCTACCGAAGGGAAATATCAATAACCATGATGTAATTGTGGATGTGCCCTGTTGAGAATAAATCCTGGTCTTATCACAACTTATTTACAACAGCGGCAAGCTGTAGCATACGGGCCTAGAGGAATGTGAAAAAGACATCATTTCCAAGGTTCGGCGAAAGACTTACTCACTAGAGCTGTAGTTGACGGTTATATGGACTATAAAGCCCGTGGGGGGAGGGGGTCGAGGTATACATCGTTATCGCGGTAAAACAGATGCACATTGCACATGAAAGAACGAAGCGCTACCTGCACAAGTCAACGACTCTGCAGTAATTCCCTGTAAATGTATAGACTTAAAAGCAAGCTTACTTTTTATCAAAAACCCAAAGCGAGGCTTTAGGCGACGTCGGTACGGTTTGCACCTCTGCCTGTTAATATATGGTGTATTACGCAGACAAGATGCAGTTACTCAGGCTTTTAAGTCCTTCTGATAAAGGGTAAAGCATCATTATACGTCTCTTGAGTAATACAAGCTAAGAAGAATATCAAACATAAAGCATGCTAATGAGGACATCATTTTCAATTGAGTAGGGATCCAGTTGTATTCTGACGAGCTATAAAACTTACAACGAAATGAAAGGTTCTCCAACTCAAAAAAATTGGTCTTCATCTGCTATCTGACCCAAACGCTGTGGCCACGTGCTTTCTACGTAGGTGTGACGTCATCGCTGGATCAGAATGACAGTGAGTAAATTTGTTTAAGGCCACAGCAAGTAACTTTTATTGATGACGCGCATTGATTTTCGCCTGATTTTGAAATGGAAAACAAGAAATTCTTTACCATTCGGCAATGGTCAATAAACCGAAAATGGGGCAATATATCGCAAACGTCCGTCACTTCCATCGCAAAAACGCTCTACATGCCGCATTTGCACATGTAGGAATGGTGAAAAAATCCATACAAATTTGTTGTGCAATTATCTTGCTTGCAATCTGTAATAAGATTGCTCCTCGTCACCAACTTACAGGAAGACACAGTACTAAACTTGTAATTGGAATTAGTCTGTGATTGCTGTGTTATTACTATCAACAACGTGTTATTCTTCAATGAAGTGAACTACTAACAAATCTGATAACCGGGTCAGATGAAGTAACTAATGCCATGCGGTTTGAGTAAAACATTGTTTAGCTGTTTGCCTGTTGAAGACAGAATAAAAAGACGGGGGGCTTTCTGAGGTACGGCAGGTCAGGACAACAATAGCGGAGAGAACGTCCGTTGAGCCAACATTATGTAGTCGCAGCCAGTCTGCCTCATGACTCAGGAGACTCCCGTGCCCAGTGTACGGGAAACCTTTCTCGGCGCTCTTGATTTGCTATGCAAAACCGGATCTAAATTTGTAATGATTTTAATGCTGAGATCAGTGTTAGTTAATGTTTTATTGAATACAGGTATAAAAGACTTGTTGGTTGTAAAACCATGTTTTATCGCTTCAATTCTTCTTACTTGCTTTATGGTATTCAAGTTTGAAAATGTGGTTTACCAACACAGATGAGCTTTCATGCTTAGTTATGAAACTTTCAAACTTCTAGAGATCAAGATGAATGTCATCAGATACGGACATCACAATCTAGGAAGCGAACTAATAACACAATAACACGTTTTCACTCACTTTCCCTACCGATGAAGCAATTAGGTGCTGATCATCATGTTGGTGTTCTTCATTTGCATCTTAATGGACTTTATACGTAGCTCAGGCGTGTATAGCATTTTGAAAATCTTATTGGCAAAGTTTTACACATCCTTCTGGCATTCTCGTCTATACGCTATACACACTTGAAATATGTTATTTGCGAGTATCAGAAGATCTCTAGATGGCCTAAATCGCTAGATCTATGTTTGAATTAAATGCAAGTAGCGGTTTTCATCTCCATTTTGGTGCCCGTCAAGTGAAAACTCCCTGAAATTGGATGCACCAGAATCTCTTTGTGCTAAATGACTAGAATCTTATATGGCAGGTGCAGATTCAGTATTCATAAATAAGAACAAGTATGTTCGTCATTCGGAATAGACTTGAGTATTTTTATGTAGGTATTGGTTTCAGAAACTCTAGTGTCTAAAGGACCATTTGATGGTTTGTAGTCTTTGATATTGAATTCCACACCCATTCATCATGTCGCAAAAACTCAAATATGTATCTAAGTCACCCTTCTGAAAAAATAAGTACTTATTAGGTACTAAGTGTAAAGCTCAAAGCTCCCCGTAGGTCATTATGAAGGAAGTGTGCGCTTAACGTGATCAAAGTTTGCAGCCATTACAACCCTCACAGGAATATTTGATGAGCACGTGTGTCTTTTGGTTGATCCTTTAAAAGGGTCAGTGACTGCACTATCACAACAACGGCAACAGGAGACCACACAACATCTAACGGTGGCTACATTCCCTGAGTGTTCTTAAGTAAGTTTGGGATAAAGGGATTTAATTTGTATTTTTACCTTTACTACATGAAAATGGATACTTGAACACATTTCATCAATGAATTTGTTAACATTAAATTGAGTTGGAATAACTGTCAACCAGTTATATTTCTAATGCATTATACATACGTAAAAAAGGCATACATAAATGCATGGTAAAATTCTATTAACGCTTAGTGCATAGGAAATCATACTCCACTTTAGCCCATAACGGTTGCTATCGTATGGTTGCCTTGCCGTTTGATACAAATACACCATTCATTCAATTTATAATTGACTCATCCATCCTTTCATTTATTCATTCATTCATTCATTCATTCATTCATTAATCCATCCATTGATTCAGAATCTACCGGCCGTTTACTCAAAAGAAAAGAAAAGCATCTACATTAACTATATACATATGTTTATGAATATATATATATAAGGCATTTTATTTATCTAATATGGCGCTGTAGTTTTATTTTTTACTGGCTTCATCTTGCTTGGAAGTTATTTCTCAGTCTTACCTTCCTCTTAGCCTTCATCTGTTCCACGTGACGCTGAGTGGCCTCTCCCGGGATCTTGCCGGCCCAGAGTGTGAAGCCCACGATTGTGTAGGCCACCGCCATTACCAGGAGTGGCATGAAGTAGTTGATGATCATCAGACCAACATCATACCTGAAGTAGAAGGTAAAAGCGCCTTTAGTATCTTTTACGATAGTTAAGATGAGTTCTGAGTTGTTTCTTAAAATCATTTTTTTATTTGTCATATACTTCTTGAAATCAAGTATATGCGATCAAATGCATCAATCCTGGGCTTATTATTTTTACCAAAGTTACCTTAGTCATAAAAGTCTAATTTCTTTTTTTTTTTAAATTTGCACAAGGCCAACAATGAAAAATCTAAAATTTGCAAATAGAAGTCTCCTACCAGAACTTTACGTTGTCATTAGGCCATTGGAAGCTGCAGACAGACCATTCCTCTTCCCTGTACTTGAATGTGTAGAAGTGAGAATATATGCACAAAGGGACGTTCACCGTGGCAGCGCACAGCCAAATGGCAGCGATGACAGACTTGGCGCACATTCTGGACATCCGGGGCTTCAGTGGGTGGACGATGGCGATGTAGCGCTCTAAGCAGATAGCCGTGAGGGTGTAGATACTAGCTGACACTGCCGTGGTGGGGACAAAGTTCATGAAGTAGCAGTAGAATTTTCCGTAGTACCAGACACCAGTGACGGAGAAAGTGAAAGTGAAGATGGTGTTGAAACTGGCGATACTGACATCGGCGAAGGCCAGGTTGACTAGAAAGTAGTTGGTGACGGTTCGCATGTTGGCGTGGGCAAAAACGATCCAGATGACTATGCTGTTTCCAACGATGGCCGCCAGCACGATGGCTGTGTAGGGAAGAGTCCAGAGGGCCACCTGCCAATGGGGCAGTTTAAACTGGTTCGTAGCGGAAAACGGCTCACCGGTTGCGTTTTCCACAGCACATGTGGACTCATTGGTAAAATTATCCATATCCATTTTGGATGATCTGATTTTTGATGGTAGAACTTTTATGAAACTAAGCTAACTCCTACTGTACCGCCTTGCTATTAGGGGATTTTGCGCACCCGGAAAGTCAACAAAATGTTCAGATACTTCAGTTTCTAGACAGGCCATTACAACGGCATAGTTGGGTCTAGTTGATTGTAAGGTTTACCCCACTCGTCGTGTCACAACAAAAGTGTTAGTAACAAGTGAGCTTATTACATTTGAGAAATGTTGATAAATGCTTCTCAAGCAAAGTTTCAAGGTCTCAATTAAACGTGACTGTGCTACGTTGTTAAGGAGTAAATATAACCCTTAGATAAACTTTTTTTCACATGCATATTTGATTCATCCAGTGGTTTCTCCTCTTCAAGTCCTTTCCCTTAACTTTTCTTAGTTTTCTACTGTTCCTTGAGTTCCTTGCAGCGCTTGTCACACCGTCTACAGAAATAAAAGAGTCAAAATGTCAGCTCGTATAATTCAGCAAACACACAAACACTCTCAAAAATCTTCCAGGCAGATATACATTCAGCACAAAAAGTTCGGAAATTGAATTTGATCAATGATATAGTATCATATATCATTAAAAGGCTTATTTGGTGCCCTTTACAATGGTACCAAATTTGTCGGAATTCTACATTCAAAGGTCAAACACCAGAGCTGACTTTGGGAGTAAGTCTCAAAACTGAAGCACCGGAATTCCCCTGCCAGCATAGTGTCTAACATGCATGATGATTATCACACAAAAGCGTGATCATGTCACTCTAATAAAGTAGAATAGACAAGCATTCCCGTGTATGATATAGCACATAATGCTAATCATTTAATCATTAAAAACGTACAAATGATCAATTTCGGCACTTCCTTCCCGCGACCTACTCACATACATGTAAGTAGCCTTTGTGTTCAATCCACGGACGTTTGATCATAACAAATGCAATATCATTGTAAAGGGCAATAAACACACTTTCCGCTGACATGCAGTATTATCAAATCAAAATCAAATCAGAAATATGGTTAACTAGGATCAAGTTTCTGATCTTTCGTGATCTATTTTCTATATTTCGTTTATATCCATGCTTCAATTAAGGGTTAATGACCCGCCCCAAGGTGTTGTTCACTCGGTGATTTCATTCGGTGGTTATAGCGAATGACCAGGCCTTATGACATCATATACACCGAGGAATAAGCGGTTCATTAACGTTGTTATCTTATAGCCTATCCAAACTGACCCATATGAGAGTAAAAAAATTCCTGTATGACGCATAGATCCTTTAATACTGTATGAAATGCATTTCAGAATGAACATTTGTCCTTTCTGTACAGAAGATGATAGATTTCATTTTCAAAGCAAAATTTCCACAGACAATAGTTAATAACATTACAATCTTGGCATGTCGCGGGCGATAGTGGCATCGATAAGACAGCGACCGGGTAAACTGTATACGCAGTCATGTATAAACTGAAACAAACTCATCATAAAAGTCATAAATATACACTGCTTTCCATCACATTGTGCTATCATGGTACACCGAAAGACCCATTAAATTATGCAAATTCACACAGATAATAAAAGCAGTAACATCTGAAAAATAAATAACAGAGCCACAAAAGAATGCAGAGCTACAATAGAATGTGACAACGAAAAAATACAATGGCAATATATTCTTGATTGGGAAAGGTGGAGAGCAAAAGGAACAGAGAAAAATAAACTAATTTGAATATCATAAAGTACAATGATCAACAGAATACAACGACACTTATGCAAACACAACTTAACACAACAAGAGTTCCACGACCTCAAATCTCTATGAATAATTCTATTCATGCAAATGACTTGCACATGTGCATACTATATGCTTGGTCATGAACACCTTTATGTACCTTACATGTTGCAATATTGACAGTCCTATAATTTTCCAATTAGATGAATTATGGTATCTTGCATTGATTATGCAAATTAGGAATTTATTTGCATAATTGGTATCTGTTGATGCTCCACTTTCCATGAACTACATAGGTTACATGTATTTGAGTCTGATAATGGAAAACACTGCAAATATAGATACTCCTCATTAGCTATACAAATTAAGTAACAATTAGCATAATTTGCACTTCATTATGTATATCTCTCTCTAAGCTACCTGCATACTAAGTATCATATTGACAGTCCTATTATTTTCCAATTAGATGAGATATGGTGTTTTTCATTAATTATGCAAATTAGGAATCTATTTGCATAATTGGTACCTGTTGATGATCCACTTTCCACAAACTACATATGTTACATGTATTTGAGTCTGATAATGGAAAACACTGTAAATATAGATTTTCCTCGTTAGATATGCAAATTAAGTCCCAATTAGCATAATTTGTACTTCATTTTGTACATCTCTATCTAAGCTACCTACATACTTAATATCATGGAAATCCGTTGTTCCTTTGTTCAGTTATTCTCCATAGAAGGTTTTCACAAAAACGCCCTTGCAGTTCCAGAGAAAGCTGCTAGGGGGCCCAAACATACACCACTTCTTATTACATCACAGGCTATCTGCCACCCAAAAATCAAGACCACAGCACGTCCAGGTCAAAAGATACAAAAATTGAAGTTCTGCTGCAGTACCAAGGTCACATACCAGGGGGCCCAAAATCGACCTTGACCTTCGGCTTCACAACGCCCGCCCAGATACCAAATATCATCGTAATCCATCTAGAGGTTCTTGAGTTATGCTGACTACAATAGTCCGGAAACACAAACACAAACACACACACACACAGACACACCAAAAACAATATCTCCATTTTTCATGGAGATAATGAGACAACTCCATAAGTCCTTTTATTCTGCATCAGAGAAATCATAGTGAATCTGGGACACTCCACAAACGCATCATGTAAGTGTTTATCGTTTGCTGTATTACGAGCGTACCTTTACTCTATATTTTTAATAGAGAAAGAAACTCACTGGTGCCTCTATGGCCCTGATCAGACAGTTAAGTGTGAAATTTCACCTCTGACCAAGCACTATGCGTTTGTCGTAGTCCAACGACTTAATTCATGGCCAGCTTTAGGTGGCTGGGATCTATTCTGCTATTCTTTTTTTAACCTTTTTTTTTTTGGGGGGGGGCATATTGATTGGATTATATCGATGAAATCCTCTGCGAACCCCAAAACTGATGCGAGCGTGCGAATAAAAAAAAAGGTTTAGCAAAAAAAGTTGCCTTCATTATGACATCGACGTGTCAGGAAGGAGGAACAAAACGAAACAGAGTATGGTATACCGAAATATGTATTCTTCCTCTTTGTCCCATTTTAAATCTTAACACGCTGATAAATGCTTACCGCTTTATGGTACAAAAAGGCACTATTTCTCACTTGATTCCACATCGAAACGTTGTGTCAGGGAATTTCAAAGAGCGGTCCGGCCTGGATGCATTCACGTTGTGGCGCCAAATGGTCGACAGACGCGGAGCCATTTGGGAGCCCGTCTGACCTTCAAAGGAAACATTTAAGTGTTCCCACAACCTGCGCCGTCGCTCCGTAGCCCAGCGGAAGGCTGATGTATGATCACGGGTTTACTCAAGGTGAAAACAACCTCAGGGGCTTTCTAGTTTGTGACATGTTCCCCGGCTGACAACAAACTTGTACATGGATTTCTACACAACTGATACTGTCGACATAAAGGAAACTTTCTCGAGCTATCGTCCTGTATAGCCCTTCGTAGCACACTGCCACTGGAGGCCCGAAAGAGAGCACAGACCAACTCTGTGATCTTTTGACCTCAGTATGCAACAGAAGACCGAAGAAGTTGATGATAGTAGGGGACTTGAACATTGATTAACATTAAAAAAATTGACTGGAAAAGAAGATTTCAACAGTGGGCAGTAATCATACAGTCAAGTGCTCCTCCCTTGTCTGGAAAATATAGTTCTTTACCGACACGTGTGGGACCCAACACGTTTTCGAGCAAGCCACGAGCCATCTGTATGAGACCTCGTCATCTCAACTCAAACGAGAGTTCCACGAACACATCATCTTCGCCAAATAATCAAGGCTTATCATGGAGAGTGATTAATATTTACATGCTTATCACCCCCTGCAAATTTGATCATGCACCATACCATTTGGAAGTTATGATGGGGCGAATGAGTCCAGTCTATAAAGGGTTAAAAATCATTTGGTGGTACAGGACTAGTATATGTGTCTAGTGTGCTGATATACCTTATAACTGGTCATGAAAAAATATGAGTATGTTGATATTATATGGGCCACAAAGGTTCGATATTGCAGTGTTGTAAGTTGAAAGTGATGATGAAATGGCACAGTCACTATATATATACAGACGAAGCCACTTAATTGCACCTCGGATAAACGCACACTCCATTTAATTGCACCGAATCCCAAAATCCCAAACCGGTTCCCATTCACTGCATTGTTAGTGACTCCGCATATCTGCACCGCACATTGTCACCAATGCCGGATAACTGCACCAAAATTTTTCAAAAATCCTTGACAAGTTAACTAAAAAGGTGCTCCAAAAATCGGCAAAAGTCGTACAAATGAGCCGATACCTGCCGGTGTAAAGGCGCAATACCGCCGATATGTTTAAAACTGTTTTAGTAACAAAAGAAGGCAGTCTCCATTGACAGTTATGTTGATAGGAATCATATGGGAGGTCTAGGGCGGGTCACGGGGCGGGTCGGCATAAAGACACGCACGCCTACCAAAGGCGGCATGCTGTACTCAATAAAGATTGGTCTCTACCTGTGCACTGTCTAATTACTGTGAATGCATTCAAGTTCGCGGGGATTTGATTTCGCGTCGCGGCATCGCTATTGTCACATACTACTGCAATGATAAAAGACCGGCGTCTTTACGTCATATTCAGTCCTAAACCAAACAGTGACTCCGCAATGGCTATAGACGCGTAGATGGACATAGCAGACGCTTTTGGTGGTGCGGTGCTGACGTGATGGCAGAGCTGAATCCGCGTAGTAGAAACCGGAACGAGGTAAACGCGGGTTCGGCTCTGCTATAAGGAGAATGATCTGTCACTGATCAAACTAGAACTGTGAACTCAATATTTTGCTGGTTCTATGAGGTATGGTAGCGCAAGAACTGTTACGTTAGCTGCTAAGGTCAAGTAAGTCTCGACTCTGGGGTGTTATCCAGCCTGTGAAGAGAAAAAACATGGTGGTGGGGTCCAGCTGGGAATTTCGCATAATTGCACCAGCCGGATAATTGCACCAAAACCGCTGACAAATGGGTGGTGCAGTTAAGCGGATTCTACTGTATGTAGAATAAATCTTTATTCCATATCATACACATCTTGAAAGACATAGTACATGTGACTTTTCCGCACCTAGCAGTGGTGCAGTTATTGGTGCAGTGTACTCTCCAAGCAAAGGAGTGGGTCTGGCTGGTTTTTGACGTGTTTTTAGGTGTTTTTGTCAGGCTTTCCATTTTGGCCTCTTTTAGTTATGTCACCATAACCGTGTTGAACGAAAATGCCTGAACTGAACACGTTAAAAACCAGCAGAACCCACACCTCTGCTTGGAGAAAAGTGGGTGCCTCATCTGTTTATTTATTTGACCTACATGTGCGTTTATGTAAGGCCATCTGTTTACATGACCTGAAACTGTCACATGTCCCATAATGAAATGCAGCGGGTTAACAAACTTTCCTTACTAATCATGCAAATAAGCTCCTGATTTGCATAATAAGTCATTGATAATGTTAAGTACCATCTGAGCTCTCTACATACCAAACATCACGACGATCTGTCGACCCCTTCTCAAGTTATTCATGTCCGAATGTCAAAACAAAATCACCCACTGCAGTTCTTAACAAGCCGCTAGGGGGCCCAAATTTACAGAACTTACTCTCTGTGGCATGAACTATCTACCACACAAAAATCATGACCATAGCACTTTCAGAAAATATGCCCCAAAATTTTTAAGCTCCGCTGCAGTACCTTAGGTACCCGCTAGAAGGCCGATTATCGAACTTGACCTTCCTTTCTTTCTGTAAACCGTACGCTTCCACAAAATATCATACAGATCCATCAACAGCTTCTCGAGTTATGCTGGCGACATACAAATACACATCCACACAAAGCCCGCTGCAGTGCCGACGGAAAATGCCAGGGGAACCATTTTTAAACTTGACCTCCGTTTTTACAAAATCTACACACCTGCAAAAAATCATGAAGATCCATTAACGTTTCCGTCACTTTTTTTGCCTACATACAAACACAAAAAAAGCAAAGTACGCTGCAGTACTGTTGAAAAACGCAAGGTGAACCATTTTCGAACTTGACCTTCCTTTGCACAACCATTACACACCTACTAAAAATCATAAAGATTCATTGAAGCTTTCTTGAGTTATGCCCCTGACATACATACGGTCCCACCCAACAGATTTTTCAACCGAAAACATAATCTTCTCCGAGTACAAGTCCTCGGCGAAGATAATAAACAGGATATAGATTTAGTCAGAGAGATCCAGTAAACACCAGTCTTGGGGAGGGGTGGCCAATGTTGCCTGAAGTTCCATATTAAAGCAGATATGGCGGTCGAGGCACAGAAATACTATTGAAGAAAAAAAGTATAACAAAAAGCCAGTATGCTAGTCAGGACAGTCACTCCAGAAGATAGACTGGCAGGGGGAGATGGGAGATTTAGACATGCATAAAGCATAAGAGGTGTGCACTGAAAAAATCGTTGAGACGAGAAGATTGCATACCCCTGTCAAAACCCAGGCACAAAGCGAACGGGCTATGCATATACATGGAGAAGCGGGTCATGAACGCACACAAAGAGCAGTGCATAGGCCAGATTTAAGACAATTGGGAAACACGAAGCTACAAAACGTATACAGAAGAAAGGAACAGCCTGCGATGTATGACACGTGAACTGCATGTGCAGTAAATTTTAAAATGAAATGGCTAAAGACATCGCAGAAATTCCCAATGCATTTTGGGGGTACGTTTCATCTAGACTGACCACACAAGTGATAGAATGGGTCTTGGTTAGGAGACTGTATAGTGGCCGAGTCAGATGGAGAGAAGGCCGAGGACTCAAATGAATTTTTCACCAACGTTTTTACATCAGAGGACCTGACATCCATTCTCAATATAAACAGTTTACCTAAAAACACTGGCAATAAAGGGCATATAATTTATGAACAGGTCACAGATAATGAAGACATCGGTCGAGCTAAACTCGGATAAATCATTTGGTCGTTTGCGGCTTCATTTAAATGTTGGCAGATGTAAGGTCCCACATCTGAGAAAGTCAAATCCATGAGTTACATATTACACTCTAGGTGTACAGAACATTGAGGAAACAGTGAAATAGAAAGACATTGGGGGTAACAGGGGATCGATAATCACCTACGGTACAAGAATTACCTAATACTGGGGCTCATCAAAAGAATATTCTACAACCTTAATCACGATACAATACTGATCCTCTACAAAACAATGGTATGACCTCTTCTTTAGTATTGAAACATCATCTGGGACCCTCTTTTCACTGTAGATCAACATAAGCTTGAAAAGCAGCGAGGGACAACAAGGTAGTACCAGGACAAGAGATCTGACGTATGCTGAAAGGATGAAGAGGCTGAGGTTGCCGTCTCTCCAACACAGACGCAGGAGAGGGGGCTCGATACAGCTATTCAGCATTCTTACTCAGAACAAGAGGCAATCATATTTGTTCTTCCCAGAAAGTCCACCAACAAGTGGTCACATTCAACATGCAAAACACCTATAGTTAAAGGAAAAGGAAGCGCTGATTAAAAATGTGCATGTTTAGATACTATATTAGTTATTTTGTAATACGACAACCAGGGCTGATTATGTGTGTGAGTCGCAAAGAAAAAGTGCCGGACTTTGGTTGTGGGTCGCCATCTTTGTACGTTGCTGTGGTTTGCGCTGTACTGTTTTTCTCGACTGGCAAATGAGTGAATAATGAAGAGAGAATGAGTTGTGGGTAAACTATGGACGCACTGAAGTTTGCCTATTTTGACCAGCGGCCGGGCGTGACGATGCTCGGAGCCCAAATTCAAGATAATTACAATTGGGATAAAAAAACTGCAATCAATCAATCAATCAATCAATCAATCAAATGGTTTTTTTATTGTCAACAAAACTCTCGCAGCCAGAGACTGAATTGCGGTTTGTTTTACATAGTACACCGCCACGAGTCTTATTACCCTGCGGTATGATCAATGGATATTTCCACACTTTTCCTTTGCGACCCACTCGCATAAATAGCCTAAGTGCTAAACCCACAAATACAACTACAATCATGAAATTGTAAACAATGATGAGCAATCAAGCTGTCCAAATATATTGGATGAATTGAAAGTCATGGAGTAATAACAGAGATGTCGGAATCAGATCGACCGTAATCAAGTTTCAAAATTTTTGTCTTTTGTGTGTATCAAAACTATGTTAATCAGGCGTTATGGTGGAACAGCAGTAAAAGTAGCACGGGCTTGTACGTCATAGAGACGACCATTGTTACTCCTTCTAATATATAACCAGGCGCCATTGACCAACAGAAGGCTCCATTCACGCGTCGTTATTTTCCCATATTGACCCAATTTTACGGGTCGTTAATGCTCCATATTTTTCTAACGTTACCATTACATGGGGGGATGCTGATTTAAATCTATTCTAAGGAACTTTCTCTGATATAGACAGACTTGTAAAAGCACAGTGATAAATGAAATTAGTAATGATAGAAAACTTTCACATCACTTGTAAAATGCCCGCTATAATACACATGGTACAGCCCTCAAAGAAAACAAGGCAGGCATCTTGGTTTTCTTCAGTGGTGTGGCGTGTTTGATGTATGTATTACAATATGATAAAAACGTTAATGATCCGCTTTCCTTCGGTCTATACGTTGTCATAAATACGCGGACTCGGTCGTTCATTCGATAGTCATAGGAACCGTGGACTCGGTCATTCATTCGGTGGTTATAGGAACCGATAATGAGTTATGGCAACATATAGACCGAAGGAAAGTGGGCCTTCAGTCCAATATTGACCACATGCTAGAGACCAGAGTTGATAAACCGTGTAACAATAAGCATTGAGAGTTCATCTGTGTCAGTACGTAACATTGGGGGAAAACTCGTAACTTTACCCCAACACAAGTGCAAATATTCTGGTCATGATTGTTGTTCAGTGCACGTCACTTTCCAGAAGTATGGCGTAAGAGAGTTTGGGGCCGGGAAAGACTTCCAACCGCCTTAAGCCTAGTACTCACTTCTCATTTCCGGAAGTGACGTGTAAATGGCAACCGGTATGACCCGTGGACTTGTAGAAAATGTGGTGAAGCGTAATTGCTATATTGAAACTTTTATCTATAGTGTACCAACAAATTAGATGTCACCCTAACAAACTAGATAGAAAGAGGTACGCAATACATGGTGTTAGACATACTTTGCTAAGACGAACAGCGGATGCAGCCATAGCTGCACAGAAGTTTCCTACGCAAAACATGGGGATTTCGTCCATTGCTTACTTAGATATCTTGTCCATCTTTGTATAACTCAAAGGAAGCCGTATTCGTAAGTTTGATATCGATATATATCGTATCAATACGTATAAATCAGTATAAGGGGGCACCCCCTAGTTTATTTTGGGTCTCAATTCGAGTTTGCACACCCCCACGTCTAGCGACCGTCTCTTCCAGGAAATACTTCTGAGCCAAAACAACTGTGAATGGGAATGAAGGATATCCCTCTAGCTACAAGAAAACCCGAGTTTCGGTTTCTTCAACCTTTGTAATTTTAGTAGATATAAGAGGGAAAAAGTATTTTCCCGTCAAAAATGAGGCGCAAAATTTGGCATTTTCCTGTGGAACTAAACACATCACAAAATTTTTTGACACGAAAATGACTGTTAGTGTTAGAAAGAGAAAACTCCAAGGTATAATCAAGCCCATTATAAAGAAAATACTACCACTGTGATTTTCACAATAACCCGACGCGCGAGGTAATGCAATACGGCCAAAAGAACGGAACAAAGGTCAATCTTGGTCAAAGGGGCAGTTTACCTTCAACGCGTATGGATATCCGGAAGTAAGGCTCGGATCGAAACGCAATTTCCACCCAAAACACACCAATTCATACACTTTTCAGCCATGTTAGTATCTAATGTCAGTTCGAAGCACATTTTGAGAAATCTGAACTCAAACCCAGACCCTCGGAACCCTTTCGTCCCTTTTTTGTCGCGGACTATCACGGACCACTGTCGCGGAAGAACTGGTGCGTGCACCGATAATAACTCATTTAAAAAGGATAGGTTTCTCGACTTGGGACACAAGTAACTCAGTTATACTCAGCTCCCTTTGTTCCTTTCCATACCATGTTGTTACATTAGCCTTTTCTATATCAGTCTCCGACAGTCGTACAGTAAATAGATATCAACAGATGAATGGTGCCATATACATTAGAGGTTCACTCGGCTGGCAGCACATGGATTTTGTTATATATATCAAAGAATTTGAGTTTCTCTCTCTTCTCAAGGTGAACGCGAAGTAACAATCGCTAAATGTGGCGTGACGTATTGGGAGTAATGAGGTACATTAGTCACAATGTTGTGAAGGAGGAACATTACAAGCTGTGACAAAATATCTCCCTGAAATGTAAAGTACATTAAGTACCAAAGTAATTTATCTTCAGAATTGATGACATCAAATTAATCAAACCTTGGCACCAAAGGAAGGAAGGACGTGCGATGGCCAATTGGGACATGTAAAAAGGATATATTGGCTCTTTACTACCTTGTTGATGACAACAATTCTTAGCATGTCGCCAGTCTCATGATACGCGCGTCATGAGTAATGGGATTCTGCATCCGTTTGTCGACAGCCTGTTAGCTTCAAATTGGGTCCTTTGATACACGATTCTTTACGTCTTGAGACCCGTCAAGTTGCAAGATATGGTACGCTTTTAGCCCTAAGGAAGGCAACTATGATGATTCCTAGAAGTGTAATGTCGCGGAACGAATTCGTTTAACGTGTTGTTCATCTTCTAGTTTCAAAGCCAAAAAGAAGTTGTGCGAATCCTAAATGCCGTGTAACGGATACTGTATTTCGTTGGCAAGGCAGTATAAAACATGGTCATTGCAAGTATGATTTCAAACGTAACACTCTTAGGTAACTTAAAGGAGCCCAAAGCAATTTCATAACCGTTAAACTGGAAATATTCTGGATATGGGAATCTGTATGCATTAACATTTACTTGCTCATGTTAGCACATTTCTATGATGATTTCACATTGGACGTTTAAAAAGACCACAGAAACAACCAGCACGAGTCCTTTATGTACTGGGACCATCGAAAAGTACTCAGAAACACATTGCAAAGCTAATTTTTAAGCTCAACCCAAGGTTGCGTTAAGAGCCGCCAAGTTGAAGTTTGTCCAATGGTTGTTCGCCATTTAACATGTTACACCTGGCTGTAATTAATCTGAAGGGTACTCGGGGATAATCAGAATATTGATGCTGTATAATGCAACTGCTGCTTAATCCAGGTTCAAGGTCAAATTGCCAATACAATTACGTTCTTTGATTTAAAAAATATTATGAGCCGCGCCAGAACACTCTCCTCTGGGGTTGTCTTGGGCTTTCAGTTTGTATTGATTTTGATAGATTGGATTGTGGTCAATGGTGTTTTTGCTGTGTAGTTTGGAAACATAGTCATCTGTTTTCTTGCGCTTATAATTCATCTGCCTTGATGCGACGTTGACCTGTTTTTTTTTTTTTAGCTAAAAGAAAACGGGAAGTCCTTTGGTCCAAATATCATTGAGAGTCTTGTCATACGTCATTTATCTTACGTGTAATCTTTATTTGCATTTGGGAATTTACTTACCTCTTGGATGCGTCAGAGTTTCAAAAGCGACAATTAATTCTGAGTGTTCCGTTTGCAGATAAAGTGAACCACGGAGCTTGATACGAAAGTATCAAGCCTTTTCGTAGTCCGTAAAACGACGCAAAAATGAGCCTTATGGTGATCGCCTTAGTTTCGCGAGCCTCCAAAAAGTCTTGCAGCATCACGCAACTCAATCGTTTTTCGCCGCCAGTCTTCGGCGAGGTTTCGGCAAATTCCGGTGGCGTGTCTTGCCCCGTCAAAAACAACAAAAAACGTGCACCTTGGTAACCCCATGAGTTTTCTACATCAGTCAAGAAAAGAAAGGCTCAGGAGAGCCTAAAGACACGTGTGTTTTGGGGCAACGCATTTGATTAAATCCCCGGAAGCGTTCGGGATGCGTCGGCGAAGTTCGCACGCGCTCGGGGGATTTGAAAAATGGCTGCTCCCCCAGGCGTTGCCGATAGCGCGACGATTTACTGTGAGTTCTCACATCATAACGAAGTCGTATTTTTTGCATAATGGACATCGCTATTCATTGTGATAGTGTTGTTACCTTCGCCGAGAAGGTTATATCATCGGTTATATATGTATGTGGGTCTATATGTATGTCAAGAGCATAACTCTAAAAACCTTTGATGGATCTTCGTGATTTTTGGTAGGTTAGTAGCGGTTGTAAGAACGAAGGTCGAAAATGGTTTGCCTGCCGTTTTCCTACAGTGCTGCAGTGGACTTTATATGTTTGTGTGTTTGTATATGTAGACAGCATAACTCAAAGAACTGTTGATGGATCTGCATAACTTTTTGGTGGGTGCGTAGCGATTGTGAAAACGGAGGTCAAGTTCAAAAATGGGTCTCCTGGCATTTTCTTACGGTACTGCAGTGGGCAGTGTATGTATGCGCATTTGTATGTAGACAGGATAACTCGAGGAGCTGTTGATGGTTGTGCATGATATTTAGTAGATGGATAGGTTTCTTGAAGGGGAAGGTCAAGTTCGATGATGGGCCTCCTTTCGGGTACCTTAGGTACTGCAGCGTAGCTTCAAAGTTTGAGGACAAGTGCTTCGGTGATGATTTTTGTGTGGAAGATAGTTTAGCCACATGAAGTAAGTTGCGTACGTTTGGGCCCCCTAGCGGCTTGCTTGGAAATGCTTTGGGTGTTTTCAATTTATTTGTTTTGACCTTCGGACATTAATAACTAGAAATGGGGTCGACGGATCGTCTTTATTTATGGAATGTAGATAGCTTGATTGATGCTTTACATAATCGAATCAGGAGCTAATTTGCATAATTAGCAAGGAAAGTTTATAAATCCGCTGCATTTCATAATAGGACTCTCAAACATCTGACACATGTAATTGAACAAGAGAGAGGAATCGATAGATATCAATAATGCAAATAGCTACCTAATATGCATAATTAATTAGAAAATACTAAAATACCATAATGGTAAATAATTGGAATTTCATTCTCGTGGCATTAGGAAGCTAAGTAAAGGTGAACATTATCAGACATCAATCATGCATGACATGGCCTCATTAACATAACTTAAATGACATTTCTACAATGGGCTTCTTACTGTACAACCTGATTTCGAGCACACTATGTCCGAGCTGGGGTTGGGGATGCAGTTCATGTAAACCTACAAAAGTAGGTCATGTAAACATTTATCAACACGCTAGACACATACAAGTATACTAGTCCTGTACCACAAAATGATTTTTTTAGTCTTGGATAAAGGCACTCTCCATAATGAGCCTTGAGTATTTGGCGAAGGTAATGTGTTCGTGGAACTCTAGTTTGAACCAATTTTGTGTAAATAGATTGCCTTTCAAAATATGATTTTCGGGGGATAAAACTGCTTTACCTTCCTTTACTAGTGTGAGCGTTTTAGCAATGGAATTGTGGCTACCGTTGCGCGGTACTTGTGCTGTATTAATTTAGTTTTTACCCTAATTATTAGCAACAAGAGTTCTACGACCTCATACCTTCGCCAAATGATTTTAACCTTTATGAGTGTTTCTCATCAATCATAAATCATACCAGTTAATCGTCTTCACTCAAATAACGTAAGTTGTCCAAAGTATGAGCTTAACAAAGAAGCTTATGCTAACATTTATCATTAATTATGCAAATGAGGTCCTTATCAGCATAATTTGATTCGATGGTGTTCACATTCACACAACTTCTAAATGCCACAAATGGAATTGCCGTCATTTACTAGTACGGAATTATAGTAGTTTCTCATGAATTATGCAAATTAGGCCTGCATTTGCATACTTTTTATCTATCAACATTCCGCTTTTCCTCGGTTACAAATGTCACATATTTGAATAGTCATATCGTGGAACACAACGGGTTTTCAAAATGTCCTCATTTATTATGCAAATTAGATACTGATTTACATAATAAGTATCTAATCATGTACATCATCACTCAAGCTATTTAGTTACCAAAAATCATGACCATCCATCAAGCCCATCTTGAGTTATAGTTTCTCATTAATGATGCAAGTGCGGTCTTCATTTGCATAGATTTGCACAGTTGATATCTATTGATATTTCTCTCCTCCTCAGTTACAGATGTCACATATTTGAGTCCTATCATGGAATTTGGCGGATGTATAAACTTTCCTCATTAATTATGCAAATTAGTATCTAATCATGTACATCATCGCTCAAGATATCTACTTACCAAAAATCATGACCATCCATCAAGCCAATCTTGAGTTATTCCCTTTCAAAGTCTGAAGCAAAACCTGTTCCCGCAGTTCCAAAAAAGCTGCTAGGGAGGCCAAACCTATACAACTTACTCTCTGTCCAAAGAACTATCTACCACTCAAAAATCAGTTCCATAGCATATCCAGAACACGAGATATCAAAACAGGAAGTTCCACTGCAGTACCGTAAGAAGCCGCTAGGGGGCCTAAAATCTAATAATTTTCAGGTTTCATCAAGACCTACCAAAATACCAAATACCAAGACAATCCATCCAAGAATTCTCGACTTATCGTGTTCACTAACGGACACACAGACACGTTCTGTAAAATATAACGTTCTCGGCGAAGGTAATAATCAGACTACATCCTGTATTAATCCATATTACACCCACCCTTCTTCAAATGCTTCTTCAGCAATACATATCCATACTCTTAGTGCACACTTCCACACAACCTCCATGTACACTATACAGTATGACGTATACTCTTCCTTCCCAGGTGTAACATGGTTAACTCACCAATACCCCGAACACCATAATGCTGTGGCACTGGACTAATGACTGTTCTTCCTCATATAAGGCCGTGTATATCCAACTTTTGTCTCCCTCCACCACAGTCAACACCACTTTCTGCTGCTTACAGCTGACTGACAAGCCAATTTGTCCCAGCAACTAACGTTACGTTTCCTGCCTCCCACATGACAACTAAGCACCCCTACCACTTATCCATGACCCCTCGAAACAACACCGCCAACACATCCCAGCCAGAACATATGCTTAAGCATACAATATAACACATTTCTACATTTTTCTCATTAATTATGCAAAGTACTTCGCCCAAAATCTAATCATCTTGAGATTTCCCACATACACACCGACACACTAAATACGACAACAAACCATCCAGGCGTTCTCGACTTATCGTGTTCACTAACAGACACACAGACAAGCATAACAAAATAACATACATAGCGTTACACTCTTCGGCCTTGGAACTCTACCCTAAATCTATATCATATATATACCAGTACACTGTAATATCGTTTCATACGAAAAAATAGCATTGCGACTCATTGTATTCACCTGTTTGCGAAGTAACTGTTTCCCCATAGGATGCTTCTTTACTCGGCGAGTTGGAGAAGGCTATTCTAGATAATGCATGACCAGGGGGACTCGCGAATGTACCGTTAGATTTGATGGGAACGCTGTGGCAAGGATACACACAGTCTACAGAGAACGGAAGTAAAAGTTGCAAACAGAACACATTGGCGGAATTCGGATTCCTTTCATGAGAAGGTCACTGCCCATTCTATCCTTTTACAAATGAAAGGTTTGAAGAAAAAGATCCATGGTTGCCTTTCACGCGTCAGTTCGACAAGAATAGTAGAATGAGAAGTAGTAGCTTGGACTTGGCATGGCGTATAATCCAACATGTCCAGGGTTTTACATATAAGAAATGATAATTGTTTACTTGGCTTTCCACCATGTTAAGACAACACAACTCACGGGGTAAGTCAGTCTAAAATAGCACATCATCTGAGGGATAGTAGATACTTTACTACCAAAAGGTAGGTATGTCTGGTGTGTTACGCCGAAGGGTGGTTATACCGGCTATATAGACACAGATGTCCAAAGGCATTTTGCAACAAATGAATGGCACCGTCAGCCTTGTCAGGCAATTGTAACAGCACAGACGTTTTATTCATCCATTTAACACCAACTTATTAGTTGCAAATATACGTGCAACTCTAGTAGTACCATGCACAAGATTTGAACCCCAGTATTGGAAACTCATATTTGGTAACAAATGAATACTATACATATCCCGTTAGTTGACTTATTGATTTTACAGCTTCTTCTGTTGTGACATGAAAAACGACAGAAAGGGAAAATTGCTCCCTTCTCTCGAGTTTGTGTGATGTCCTGACCTTCTATAATTATGCAACACTGAGTTATTCAAACGTACCGCTTAAAATTTAAGAGTTACAACTTACAAATCACATATGTAAGGGTATTGCAAGGACTAAAGACTGCTGTTCACTTTTTTGATAATGTGTATTTCTCGAAATTCTCTTGCAACTATGCTTACCTGAAATTATCCTTCAAAAAATTGTCGCGTCACGTTAATCGATATCGGTCGATCCTTAAGATTTACTTAGATATCAAATCTGTCCATTCTCAACAAATCCTTAAGAAGATAGCGCAACGCACACTGCGCATTTTGTACAATGCATATTAATGTCCAGTACAATGCATCACTGAACTTTCTACATGTACACACTTGTTATTTGTGTGTGTCATTTGCAGTGTTTTCTAGCTGAAGTAAGTACATGTCGCAAATGTCCTGCATATTTCATGAATTGGCATTTTGATATAAAGCATGTGATGTAAAAAGAACACACACACCAGCAAATTTACATACCGATTTCAGTAGTTGAAGGAAGCAGCGTGTACGTTGTTTCGACGGCCTCCTTCTCTCCTCTTCAATTGCGTGCTTGGCAAAGAAACAGGACGTCCAATGTAATGTAAGTCATGTAGGAAGCTACCGACGTCACTGCACGTATGACGTGGACAGGCAGCAGGGGAATGCACAATGAGGAGACTTAAGTGACTCCTACGCCCGTCCGCCTCCGACTCATTGAACACGCTCATGAATACTCCTGGCTGCTGGAATGATTTGTGGCCTTCTAATAGGTCCTTGCTTTTAAATCAGACGATTTCACTCACAAAACAGGTAAACTCTTATCATTTGTCATCACACATTCTGTGACTTACAACCTTCAATCACTTTAAAATATGGCCGTCTTTTTGTTATCTCTTTTTTTCGCATGTTGTTCGCATCAGTTTTGGGGTTTCTGATATTCTCTATTGTGAACTATCTACCCACTTCATGATCATCATCAGTCTCCTGCACAGCATGCGATTGTGTTATTTGTGAGGTTTAAAAGATCTCCAGGGGTCTCAGAACCCTAGATCTGCGATTCACTGAAATGAAAATATCCGTGTCCGCCGCCACGTTGGTGTTTATATGACGTCACCTGAAAAGTGCTTTATATCGGCTATAAAATATAGGTAATTATGCAATTTTTTAAATGATGTCATAATTACCTTTGCCGAGAAGGGTATAGAATCAGTTTACGCAAGCCGTGGGGTGGTTCCGAATGTATGTCAAGAGCATAACTCGTAAAACTTTGGACGTATCCTCATGATTGTGGGTAGGTGGTAGGTCAAGTTCGAAGATGGATTACCTGGCATATTCCTACAGTGCTGTAGCAGGCCGTGTATGTTTCCGTGTTTTGACGTGGGCAAAAAAACTGAACGGACTGTGGATGGATCTTCACAAATTTTAGTAGGTGAGCAGCGGTTGTGGAAGTTCAAAGATGGTTCACCTGGCGTTTTCGCACAGTATTGCAGCGAGCAGTGTATGTTTGTGTGTTTGTTTGTTTCTTTGTTTGTTTGTGTACAGCATAACTCGAGAAGGTGTTTATGGTTGTGCATGATATTTAGGCGAGGGGTAGGGTTTGCAAAAAGGAAGGTCAAGTTTGATAATTGGCCTCCTAGCGGGTACGTAAGATACTGCAGCGGAGCTTCAAAGTCTGAGGTCATATTTTCTGCAAGTGCTACGGTTATGATTTTTGTGTGATAGATAGTTCATGCCACAGGAAGTAAGTTGTGTACGTTTGGGCCCCCTAGCGGCTTGTTTGGAACTGCAGCGGGTGTTTCTGTTTTAACCTTCGGACATGAATAACTTGAGAAGGGGTCGACAGATCGTCGAGATGTTTGGTATGTAGAATAGCTCATATGGTGCTTTACATAATCAAATACTTATTATGCAAATCCATAGCTAATTTGCATAATTATTAGGAAAGTTTATGAATCCGCTATATTTCATAATGGGACTCTCAAACATGTGACATATGTTACTGGAATAGAGATAGATATCGATAGATGTCAATGATGCAAATAGCTAGCTTAGTTGCATAACAATTTGCATAATTGATTAGAAAATACTATAATACCATATTGGTAAATGATGGGAATTTCATTCTCGCGGTATTAGGAAACTAAGTAAAGGTGAACATTATCAGACGTTAATCATGCATATCAGGGCCTCATTAACATAACTTATAAAGAAATTTCTACAATAGGCTGTTTACTGTATGACCTGATTTCAGAGACATTATGGACCAGCCCAGGTTTAGGCAGGTCATGTAAACAGGTGGCCCTGGTGAAGTAGGTTATATAAACAGATGAGCCATTGCTCTACTCCCCAAGCAGAGGGGTGGGTCCGGCATGTTTTTGACGTGTTTTTATGCACAAGAAACAGAAGAATGCAAATCTAACAGACTTGACAATGACTCGAAACCAAACACGTAAGCAATAAGCACAAGAAATAGACCTCCTTGCTTTACAACGACAACATCATAAGTCAATTCAAAATAAACGGGTCAAAAAAGAACGCAAGAAACACTACAAACAAAGATAGCGCGGAACGACAAACAGAAAGAGGAACACAAGAATTAAGTCAAACAAGACAAACTACCATGAAAACACGCATCAGACGTCTACACTCAAAACGAAAGATCTAGAACAACCAAGTAATTATTCAATTTCACGCCATAGGAACGTAAGGGAACGTAAAAATATTTCCAAGCAAAAGATAAAACATCCACCTCCCAAAATACGGAAAATTGCCACACATTCAATCAACAAAAAGCTATTAAATACAAAAACAAAAATCCACAACATGGTCTGTGTTTCCTTCATCTTAAGATGAGACTACCCGAACACTCGGTTCCAAATATCAACATACATGTTACACATGTTCTAACTAAGCATATATAATTACAACACACTTTCAAGAAACTATTGATTTTTACCGATCTAGACTGTAATATGCTATCTCTATTGTACAAAATCTACACACTGTAAATAGAACACACATCTCATGTAAATTATTTATATATGTCACATTTATAAGTAATATATAATTTCTTTCCATAATAAACTTTTGAACTCTATAAAGACAATGATCCCTGCACTTTTTATAGAAACCCTTGTTCTTTCGGCGAAGGGATGGGTTCCCCGAACTCTAGCTAACAATGAAAGCTATTGATGTAAGTGGTATCAAGTCCTTAGAAATAATAACGAATAATCCTGAACACCACGATTCACACGATTGTCAACTTCACCAACATGATAAAAATGCAGCTTCTCAATTCCATTTCGTTTTTTTTTTGGGGGGGGGGCATTATCTGATATCTATTTAGGCAGAAATGAATACAAGATGATGAAGTTGTGCAGCAAGATTTATGCGTCCATCTAGACGTCCATCGTTAAGCAGCAAAACAGATGTCGACCCTGCAGCATGTGACGGGTGTTTGTTTGAAACGTCTGAGTACGCCCATGTCAGGAAACGCACCGTTTCCTCTTGTCTTGCAAACTCATCACCATTAACAGACCATCCATAAAACATAACGTAATTTCAGCGACCTCACCCGAGGACAACATTTAAGCAATTAACTTAGCATTGTGCAACTTGGAACAGCCGACGGATTCCACTCAGTCTTCATTATCTTTTTCATAGACTCCAAGAAAAACTTTGTATTAAATCCTATTTGTTATTTATCATAGATTGTAACAAGGTAATACAATGGACAGCCCAGGCATCATTGCTGATATCGGGCGCCATCTACATGTAACAGTTCAAGTTCTAGCACGGTTGGGGATAAAATGGCTTTAATCGGCCCTGCTGTATCAGGTTGCATTCTCATGTGGCGCTGCTGTGAACAACATGATAGTAATAGGAATTCCTCACATGATGTGCAAAAATAACGTATAACGTAGCAATGAAGAGTCTATAGTTCCATATTGTACACATAGATGTAGAATTTTGTGGGTATTCCGGATATACAAATTATTATTCTAATACTAGATTAGTATGTTATCAACACTGCACTTGACGCGCAATGATCTACTGCTTGCAAATTTTGTTATTGAATTTTTGGAGTATAAATCCGTCCCTTATTATAATGTAAGTATATGTCGTGAAATACCAGCTACAGCCACGAATTCAGCCAGTGCAGATAGTAGACCTTTTTTTATCTTTTTTTCTTCATTTTGGCTTTATAAGCATTAGCCAGCAGGGCTTTCCAGATAGCCAAAAGCTATTTTATGTAGTCCCAAGATCGTTTCTGTTAGGTTAATAATGAATTATACATATTTCGGCTAGTATCATACTTTCGTCGTTAGGGCAGAAAAGGAGATAAGGAATTGATATTCCTGGAAAATTGCCTCGATATTATAATCTCATCCTTGAGTTTGTAAATTGTTTCCTCGATGACTATAAGAACGCTGACTGTGACTCTCTGATCTCGCAAACTATCTATAAAATCATGACATCATTAATGGGGGTCACTTGTATACATTATGGATTTTATAACCGTGTGGTTCCGCAGCAGGTTTAACAGGTCAAAGTGACCATAAAAGAGAAGAAAATCATTTTTTATCCAAATACCTTTTGTCATGATAAACTTTATGTTGTAGCTTCAGTGCGTTTTTATACGACATTAACCGACCCCCAAACCGTAGCGTACAGACCCAGTATAGCTTGCCATTTGTTATCACATCACGGTCGTTGTAGATTAAGGTCACGGCAGCAAAGGTCTATTCAATTCAAGAGCGACGGTAGGTCACATCTGTTGGATGGGGTCGACACATCTCTGTCATATAAGCACCAGAGGAAAGAGTGTGACTTCCCAACTACGTAGGCATTAAAAGCCATGTCATGTATAAAGCTAAGCGGATATGAGTAGCCGCAGGTTGTGGCCTGTATGATTGGATTCAGACCTAGCCAAATTGGAAGTGTGGTAAGTCTGAGAAACGCACTGGGGAATATTTGCTTTTACCTACCACTTTAACAGCCAAACACTTGGACAAGCTAATGAAAAGATGTAGCTAGAATCCTAAGTTGTCTGACTGGCAGAAAGGACTGAACGTCTGAACTACGCGTTCAGCTGCTCATGAGTCTTCACAGGATTGGACTTTCATGACATATCTAAATGCTGAAATAAGCCGCGCCGTTAATTGAGCTGTTGTTTTGCAACACCTGGTGTCACCTCGATCTAGCTGTATTTACATTGAAGATTTCAACGTTCATCTTATTTTCAGAGAAATGCGATGTTCCAGATTCAACACTGTAGTGCTAGGTAGACAAGTTGAATAAACCTGCAATACTAGATAATAACCTTCGTCTAGAAGGTTATATTTTCGGTTACGCTAGCTGTGGGCTAGGTCTGTATGCATGTAAAGAGCATAGTTCGAGAAACCTTTGATGAAGTTTCATGATTGTTAGTAGGTAATTAGTGATTGTAGGAACAAAGGTCAAGTTCGAAAATGGTACACCTGGCGTTTTCCTGCAGTACTGCAGCGGACCTTGCATGTCTGTGTACGTGTGTTTCTATGTAGGCAACAAAACAGACGGAAATGTTGATGGATCTTCGTGATTTTGGTAGGTGAGTAGCGGTTGTGGGAACGGAGGTCAAGTTCGAAAATGGTACACCTGGCGTTTTCCTGCAGTACTGCAGCGGACCTTGCATGTCTGTGTACGTGTGTTTGTATGTAGGCAACAAAACAGACGGAAATGTTGATGGATCTTCGTAATTTTGGTAGGTGAGTAGCGGTTGTGGGAACGGAGGTCAAGTTTGAAAATGGTTCAGCTAGCATTTTCCGTCATTTTTCGTTTGTTTTTAGTATATAAATTCCATTGTTTCCTGCTTCAGCTAGGTATAGTAATGTTAGTTAAGGTTTACCATTTATCTGCCATCATTTTATCTATATTTCATTTTACTGCTATGATATTACTTCTATGAACTTGTTTGGTTTTCCATGCACCAGCTAATACTGTTACTTTAATTTATCACTCTTCGATACTCTCGACTAGATTTTGTATATTGGTTAACTATGATATATCAATCTGCGTTAAGTATGTACTTTTAGCACTCGGCGCTGCCACCGCTTCAGAGGTGAATAAAGTTCAAAGTCGGTTCTGCAGCGGGCTGTGTATGTATGTATGTGTGTTTGTATGTAGACAAGATAACTCGAGAAGCTGTTGATGGTTCTGCATGATAATCAGTGGATGGGTAGGGTTCGCAGAAAGGAAGGTCAATTTCGATAATGGGCCTCCTAGCGGGTACCTGGGGTAATGTAGCGGAGCTTCAAAGTTTGAGGTCAAATTTTCTGCAAGTGCTACGGTCATGATTTTTGTGTGGTAGATAGTTCATGTCAGAGGAATTAAGTTGTGTGCCTTTGAGCCCCTAGCGGCTTGTTTGGAACTACAGTGAATGTTTTTCTTGTGACCTTCGGACGTAAATAACTTGAGAAGGGGTCGACAGATCGTCGTGGTGTTTTGGTACTATGTAGATAGCTCATATGGTGCTTTACATAATCAAATACTGATCATGCAAACCAGGAGCTTATTTGCATAATTAGTAAGGAAAGTTTATAAATCCGCTGCATTTCGTAATAGGACTCTCAAACATGTGTCATATGTAACTCAAAAAGAGAGATGTATAGATAGATATAAATAATGCAAATATTTGACTAATTTGCATAATTAGTTCGAAAATACTAAGGTACCATAGTGGTAAATGATGGGAATTTCATTCTCGCGGCATTAGCAAGCTAAGTAAAGATGAACATTATCAGGCGTAAATCATGCATATCAGCAGGGCCTCGTTAACATTACTTATAAAGAAATTTCTACAATATACTTCTTACTGTACGACCTATTCCTCAGCCCGGGCAGATGGCCCAACAAAAGTAGGTCATGTAAACGGATGGGCCACTGCACCAAAACTGCTACTGAGAAGTCACGTTTACTATGTCCATCAAAAAGTGCATGATATGGAGAATAAGATCTATTCTATTCATATTTAGTTGCTGTGCCATTTCATCATCACTTTCAACTTACAACACTGCAATATCTAACCTTTTTGGCCCATATATCAACATTCTCATATTTTTTCATGACCAGTTGTAACATATATCAACACACTAGACATATACACTAGTCCCGTACCACCAAATGATTTTTTGAAGTCTTAGATAAAGGCGCTCTCCATAATAAGCCTTCAGTATCTAACGAAGGTACTGTGTTCGTGGAACTCTAGTTCATGTAATGATGTGGAGCAATAGAATAAGAAAAGAATCAAGGCATTCGTCCTTTTCACTCCAAATGATAGGTTTCAACTGTCTGCACGTATCAAATAAATATAAGCATATATCTCACGTATCTCACACAGAGAAGGAAAACTCATACCTCCATGAAATATTGAGAGCGTTTTAAAATCTGAGTCAAATGACTTCCACATTTAAAGAATGCATGCATGGTGACGTTTACGTTTAGCTGACTTGAGATAAATGAGATTCCTTAGGACTTTTGCATCAATTATGCAAATGAGGACATTATTTGCATATCAAGTTTAGGTTAATGTTGCACCTGCCGTTTATCACATATGTTATATGCATTGACGTCTTGTTATGGAATTATTTCTCATTAATGATGCAAATTTGCATAATTAGTGTCTATCAGTGTTCCTCGCTTTCTTAATTAAATATGCCACATGTTTAAACAGCCCTATCATGGAACACATTAGGTTTATGCGATATCCTCATTAATTATGCAAATTAGATCATGACTTGCTTGATTAGCATCTATTTATCTCTATTATCATATTAACTATCTATATACCCAAATCATGAACGTATTGAACTATTTTAGCATAGCCCAGTCATAACAATAGATGAGTGACCCAGATTCCAGGAGAACCAGATGACCCAGTGCTATACATATCATCAAGGACTACACTAGAGAGCAAGGGGTTATAGATATCTTTAAAAACGACCCCGCAGTTCCAAAGCAACCTGCTAGGGTTACGTGGGTGGGGTTAAATCGGTTACTCGGGAGTAAGTCAGCAGTGGTCGGGGTGTTGTTGGGAGTAAAATTTCACTTGGTTTGCAAGTCGTCGGGGGCAAGGTCGGAAGAAAGTCGTGAATGAGTAACCGGGGATCAATGTTCCAATAGAAGCTGGAGGATCTATGGTTGTCATTTGCAGATTATGAGACGCTAGAATTGCCGCTAACTGAGAAAAACAGAACTCAGTATATGCAGATCACATCGGATATCCAGTTTTATTTTATTTATTAATCTTCACAGAATGAAATCTGAGAGGTGTTGGCAACAGGATCGATGTATCCTTTACAAGGCCAACACCTCCAGAGTACATTTTAAAACAAATAAAGAATCATCCCTATTATAATATCACAATATAAACAAGAAATGACAATATTAACAATAATAACAAAAAATGGCAATAATGGTGGTAATAACAAAGATATTGAAAAAGGACGGTTTGACTGTCTTAAACAGCATTAACAGGAGTTAGTCCATGTACATATGTTGTTGATGTCAAAGTGTGTTGTCAGAGGAGATGTGTAATGTTCTGAAACGGATTGCTTAAAGCGTTTGGTTGAGGAGTTCGGAGTTAGCCTGAGGTGTCTAATCTCTGTTGGGAGGGCATTCCATATTCGGACAATTCTTGTGTTTGAAGGTCTCTGTATGACATTTTCTTGGGGTCAATTTGGCCACAGAGAATGCCCTTAGGAAAGGGTGCGGAAAGGATAAGTAATCGTTGACGTTTATTTCGTAGTAACCTGAGAAGCATTTAAAAAAGGAAACTAAATCTAGCATTTCACGTCTATATGACAATGGTAAAAATGTACACTTAAGCAGCCTTTCAACCCTTAAGCTGCCAGTCCCGACTTAACTAGGGATACAGAAATATGCCTTGTGTGCTGGACCCGGTTATAACCGGGATAGGGTATTCCCCAGAACAAAACAGCTTTGCGTGCGTGTAGCGCGCGAAGCCGGGGAGTTAGGGGAGTTAGCGCCGCCGGGTGTTTCGCGGGTTTCGTGAGGGAGGTCAGGGGTCAAACATTTTTAATTTTTACTTGGCTAAAAAACCTGGCAGCTTAAGGGTTAATACGTGAAGTCAGTGGAATAGCTGTTGAGGATGAACTTGGATCCTCGCCTTTGTACACTCTCCAGCCTTTCTATTAGTTCTCTCGTGTGGGGAGACCATACCGTCGAACAGTATTCTTATTTACTTCGGACTAGGGACACATAGAGAGCTTTTTTGACAAGCAATGGGGCATGGAAGCCCAAAGACTGTTTAATGAAACCCAGTGTTGAATTGGCTTTAGAGATGATGTTTTGAACATGAAATTTCCAGGATAACTGACCAGTTGCCGAAACTCCTAGGTCGTTGTATTCAGAGACTACCTCTAAAAAGTGTCATTCATTTTGTATTGAAACTGGATTAGATTATTTCCCCTACCTATGGATAGTAACTTACATTTGCCTGCATTAAACTTCATCATCCATGTTTTGCCCCAATTGTACATGTCCTCACTGTCTTTTTGGACAGAAGGAAGGTCGTTCATGAATAATAGAAATAGGAGCGGCCCAAGTATAGAACCTTGGGGGACTCCTGAGACTGGGAGCCATTCGGAGTGCAATACCTCGTTGTCTACGACAAGACAAATAACTTTCGAACCAAGCTAGCAGGTTGGAATGTATTCCATACATTTTTAGCTTGTGTACTAGAAGGTGGTATTAGACACAGTCGAAAGCTTTCGAGAAATCAAGAAATTCTACATCAGCTTGGCCATCATTATCTAGAATGTGGCCGATTTTATCATACATTTGAAGTAACAAAGTTGCTGTAGACCTCCCCTTAATAAAGCCATGTTGAAGTGGGTGAATCTGCCCTTTAAGATGTGGAAAGATGCGGTTAAATAAACATCTTTCCATCACCTTGCTAACGATACTTAACAGAGAAATAGGGCGATAGTTTTCAACAAGGTCCTTGCGGCCCTTTTTGAGAACAGGGCAAACATTAGCGTCTTTCCACTGTGGAACCCAGCCGATACGTAAACTTTTGTTGAACAATGTCGTTAGATAAGGTGCTATTTCATGTGCGCACCTACGCAGAACAACAGGAGATATGCCGTCAGGACCATATGCCTTAGAACAGTCAAGGTTGATAAGTACATCTAATATTTCATCATTCGTGAAGACAATGTGCCCCAGATTTGGATGTTTAAACACGTGTATATCAGGAAGATGATTACCAGCGTTCGGCAAAGTAAAAACAGAGTGGAAATATCTGTTAAACATGTCCGCCTTTTCTTTGGGCGTGGTTGCCTCGTCAGTACCAGATTTCACTACACAAGGGAGACGGCGGGAACCAGTTTTAGATTTAAAGAAGGACCAACATTTTTTTGGGTTGCTGTGGACTTTGTGACCTAGGGTACCCAAGAAAGCTTTGTACTTAGCTTTGAGGAGTTTTTGGAGACAATTTCTATTTATTAGTCCTTTTGGCTAATCTCCATATTGTCAATTTTTGTTACGAGCATGTTGCACCTCTCCATCGGCCCATGGTAGGGAGGATGAATTTTTAACACAGATCTTCGGTACACAAGTGTCAACACAATCAATCAGCTTACATGCTAACATTTCCCACATGTCATCAACATTTTCAGTGTACTCAGCAGTTGCGACCAAGTTAACTATTCTGGACTTTAACAAGTCAAAGTCTCCTTTACCATAGTTGTAAACATAACGTTTAGATTGACCAATATTTGTTCTAGATCTTGTGAGCAGCTCAAATTGTAGGATTTCATGGTCCGTAGGATAGTCCGACGACACTTTTTCAACTTCAGAAAATTTGTCCGGTATATTCGTCAAAACAATGTCCAGTAGGTGTCCGTGCTGGTTAGTTGCCACAGAATAACAACCCAGGCATCAAACTGACCTAGAAAAACTGGTAATGGGTCGGTCTAAATAAGTTAAAGGCCACGTCTCGCCGTTGTTTTACGGTGTAATACCCTATTCAGACGGGGGGGGGGGATCTTTGATGTCGCATAACTCCCGCCAAACTTGGTGACTTTTCCTAAAGTTTAATTGGCAACAATTTTATGTTAATAATATATGTTTTTGATTTTTCGTGTTGCCATGGCAACGGGTTTCGAAAGGCAGTTTAACAGTGAAGTTTTCAGGTTTTCTTGGTAAACCACACATATTTTTTTACATTAACTACATCTTATGTAAGTTCATGTAATTTTTAGGGTTTAATATTAATAAAATGATGTTAATTTCATCACGTCTTAGGTCAAATCCAAGATGGCGGACAATATCATTACCAACAGTCAAAATCAACAGTCAAAATCGTCAGTACCTGGTATTTTCATACAAAAAGCATTTATAACACACATAAGCGTCTTAAGTCTATTTTTATTATTTTTCATTGCGTTTTGGGGTTATTTGCTGAAAATATTGTATTTTTTGAAAATTCAAGATGGCGGACCCAAGATGCGGATAGCTAAAAGATATATGACGTCATTTTATGACATGTCATTGCTGATGCTATTGACAACGAAAGTCTTAGGAGAAATAAATATTCTGTTAGTCATTTCCGTTGAGAATTATTGCATACCTTTGAGTTTTATGGGAATACCCTATTTATACGGTTTCAGTCAATAAAGTCACGTGAATGACTTTATTGGCTGGAAACCAATCATATTACATATGATGTCCTATTACTTTATGATTTCAACAAACTTGTCATATTTACTTCAACACAGTCCTCTAAAAATTTAGTGGTCATACGATAAGTAGTTAAGGAGTTAGAGGGGTCCAAGGATGACCAAAAAAAACCCGGTCTGAACAGGGTAAATCATCATTCGATAACGGGAGTGCCAAAACCTCATACAAAGGAGTTACAATAGGACAGCTCCTGAAGGATGTTGCACAGATGAATGCACGTTTCGCTCTACTGGCTGTTGGAATCTAATCATTCACGCTTCCGTACATGGAGACTAAGTATAGTCAAACTTTGTCCTTGACAATTTTTCATTTTGGCATTTACTTGTTTATGACTAAGACCAAGGTTTGAAAAGACTCTTCTGCCATCCGAAAATGTTCCAGTAAGTACTGGAAAGGCCGAAGGAAGTCAGCGCCAGGAATAAGCCCGTAGTGACGTTGAATGCACGAAGATGTCCGTCCATTAGAGGCTCGGGCTAGTGAGGTTTACGTTGATATTAACGGTATCCTCCTCAATACGTTTCGTTCGATACCTGATCAAAACCATTCTAGACCACATCAAACTGCTAACGAGACTTTGACCGATCACAGGTTAAGGGTCAGGATTAATATCCAATGTGTCGTGACCTGCTGCAGCACATAATTACAAGCATGATTACGTATTTGAAAATCAATCCTGCTGCATTGAAAATGTCTGTTGTGGAGACTGCCGGATCGAGGTACTAACTGGGGTATCAGGGACGAAAGTAGTGTATATTTGTGATTAGTGACCCATGAAGGAGTCATTATTGCAATATCCCGGACTTCGATCAACATTCTCTCAAAGTGGTCATTGCTGTCGAAATCAAACACAACGCGTCGGTGATGCTGGTCGCGCTGGAGTGTGGCAATATTCTACTCTAAGCGTACCCCAAATATCGTACAGCAATGTTAACCTCGACTTCTACTGTCGAGTTCTCCGCTTCAAGCTAACCATTAAGGCCGAACGTACTTTTAGGTTCCCCAATTTACTTATAGCAATCACTGCAACGAATTTATTACGTCATATCTATTCTATGAAGTAACCTTCGAAATGTTGATCATCATAAAGAGAACTTGTGCGTGCCAGCAACGTAAATGTATGCATGAGCAAATTAATGACAAAATGCGCTAATAGCCTTTTTGTATGAAAACGACATCGAAGCCGATAGAAGATCACCTCCTATCACATACAGCTGTGACCGTACGTAGAGACTTCTAAATCTAAAACGGCTGGAGCTCGTAATCATCCCGGCATGAGGTTTTTCTTCGGCCAATGATACCTTTTTCTTGAAAATCAATAAAAATGACACTGTGGGAGATGGTTGCCAAATGTGATTATCTTTTGCCACGGGTCAGATAGTGGCCAAACTTGATTAATTCTCACATAACACAGGCATCAAGTTAAAGGAATCCTAAACTCCAAAAGACGGTGTTATTTTCCACTAGATTGTGTATCAATTAGTACATAATCAGCCGACTTTTTACAGAATTCCGCTTGTGGTGAATTCCACAAGGTGTGTTTTTTAAAACAATATGATACTCACTAAACCCATGCAGACCCTACCCATGTATTCCCTATGCGTAAACAAACATCTTTAAGCGTGGATATTTTCGGCGTAAATGAGGGTGGTTAAGCACAATAAGATATAAAAGAACACATAGCAAGACGAGTTTTTCTTAACCACCCTGACGTTCTTTTTGTAATTTAACTTTTGTCAGGTATTGTCAGGCACATTGTATTAACACATAGGATGAGGTTGTTTAATTTAATTAATCAGAAAATAGAGGGTCAGCTGGGGAATTTGGTAGAATACTGAATGCTTTTTGATGCGCACGGCACTAGTGGGTACTTAATCGTATACTGTAAAAAAAATATTCATTTCTACTTCCTAAAATTACGATCCTTTGGAAAATAACTCCCCCCTCTGGGGTTCAGGACTCCTTTAAGTCCGCATGCATGCCACAGCCAAATTCCCGGGGGGTCAAATGCATCAACGTGTAGATGCGGTCACGCTCTAGTCGCCGCGCAGGGAGCTACAGAAGGATGTCTTTTGGAAAAGGAGGCAGATCCTTCAAAGATTACAGACGTTAGATGGATAGACAGACTGCATAGTTGCTATTGAGCATCACTTAATTTGACAGGCACTGTTTAGCTGGAAATATTAACAAGATTAATCATGACTTGAGAAAAACCTTCACGGTTGTTTAAGTGGAATGGTACATTATTGATATATTTTGCAATGATATGCTGAAATCCGAACGTTTGTGATGTAGACAGAAAAGATAAATCCGTAGCTGGACTTTTGCATCACAGCCAGCTTTCTTGCGTAAGCAAAATCTCACTCAAAAGAAGTCAGACACAACAAGTCTCGGTCAAAGATTCTCTTACCCTAAAAAGTACACAAATAATTAAGCGGCAGAGGAAATCATACCAAACGGAACATCTTTGAAAGGTATGCGGAACCACGGTCGTCTGATCAACAGTTTGTGTCTAAATAGAGTATACTCCATACAATTTACATGCGAATTGGCTGGATCCTAATAGCAAATCAAGCAAATGAGGACACTGGTCGAGCCAAAACTGTTTACAACTAAATGATGTGAATTGTTCGTTTGTAACTATGATGTCATGCACAACACCAGTGTGACGAAATAGCAAATGGCGAGACCGGACAAAATGGATTCGTAATTCTGGCCGTATCCCCAATAAACATGCAGCATTTATTGTCCTTACGGTACTGAGGCCATAATGTGGCAGTGGCATCGCGGTGGCAGGGCCCCTGTTTGGCCCGTTGAAGCTGTGTCCTTGGGAATTGAACTCAACACGGCTTTCCTCAATTTACTCAGGTGAAAATGAGTACATAGCTTTGGTTAGGTGCTTTCATTGGATAGGACGTTAAATGGAGGTCCATGTTTGAGGAGATCCACACCTCGAGCACATCAAAGAACCCACCACATCCTTCCCGGTGTGAGTTGATAAAATACATCTGTCCGAATGTGCAGCTTGTACTTTTCATTACAAACCCGGTAAGGTGGTTTACAAACAATAATGTGTGTTTATAAAAAGTATCAAAAACTTTAACTCTGCATTGTCTAAATGATTATCAGTACAGTTGTCAAGGAGATATGCCTAACGACTTTCAAAGAAGTGAAAGTAATGCCCTTTCCTAATATCAGTTAACACTGATATTACCTTATTCACGCCAGGTAACTCCTTATATCAGTTTACACTGATATTACCTTATTCACGCCAGGTAACTCCTTATATCAGTTTACACTGATATTCCCTTATTCACACCAGGTTACTCGTTATATCAGTTTACACTGATATTCCCTTATTCACACCAGGTAACTCCTTATATCAGTTTACACTGATATTCCCTTATTCACGCCAGGTAACTCCTTATATCAGTTTACACTGATATTCCCTTATTCACACCAGGTTACTCGTTATATCAGTTTACACTGATATTCCCTTATTCACGCCAGGTAACTCCTTATATCAGTTTACACTGATATTCCCTTATTCACGCCAGGTAACTCCTTATATCAGTTTACACTGATATTCCCTTATTCACGCCAGGTAACTCCTTATATCAGTTTACACTGATATCCCCTGATTCACGCCAGGTAACTCCTTATATCAGTTTACACTGATACTCCCTTATTCACACCAGGTTACTCCTTATATCAGTTTACACTGATATTCCCTTATTCACACCAGGTAACTTCTTATATCAGTTTACACTGATATGCCCTTATTCACGGCAGGTAACTCCTTATATCAGTTTACACTGATATTCCCTTATTCACACCAGGTAACTCCTTATATCAGTTTACACTGATATGCCCTTATTCACGCCAGGTTACTCCTTATATCAGTTCACACTGATATTTCATATTCCCTTATTCACGCCAGGCTACTCCTTATATCAGTTCACACTGATGTTCCCTTATTCACATCATGTTACTCCTTATATAAGTTTACACTGATATTCCCTTATTTACGCCAGGTTACTCCTTATATCAGTTTACACTGATATTTCATATTCCCTTATTCACGCCAGGTTACTCCTTATATCAGTTTACACTGATATTCCCTAATTCACATCAGGTTACTCCTTATATCAGTTAACACTGATATTCCCTTATTCACGCCAGGTAACTCCTTATATAAGTTTACACTGATATTCCCTTATTCACATCAGGTTACTCCTTATATAAGTTTACACTGATATTCCCTTATTCACGCCCGGTTACTCCTTATATCAGTATACACTGATATTCCCTTATTCACGCCGGGTTACTCCTTATATCAGTTTACACTGATATTCCCTTATTCACACCAGGTAACTCCTTATATAAGTTTACACTGATATCCCCTTATTCACATCAGGTTACTCCTTATATCAGTTTACACTAATATTGCCTAATTCACGCCAGGTTACTCCTTATATCGGTTCACACTGATATTCCCTTATTCACACCAGGTTACTCCTTATGTCAGTTTACACTAATATTCCCTTATTCACACCAGGTTACTCCTTGTATCAGTTTACACTGATATTCCCTTATTCACACCAGGTTACTCCTTATATCAGTTTACACTGATATTCCCTTATTCACATCAGGTTACTCCCCACTTACCTTTACTCTGCTTTTTGAAGATAAGAAATAAAATGTGCTCTGGGCATTTGTACAAACCAAGGCGATAGATGTATCCGAATACGCATGTGTGCTATGTGCTTGGTTTGTACAAGGAAATGCCCAGAGTACAATCAGGGCAGCATATTTGATGTTGATGGTTGTAGTCGTGCTAAGATGTATTGGCTCATTTCCCTCGGAATAATTCACAATGGGGGAGAATTTTTCTCAACTTTGCCAATGAGAGACATCAATCAAGATAGCTTTCCTTACGTTCAAAGCCGTGCATTTGTTAGAACAATGTATAAATGCACTAGTTAGATATACCTTGAAACAAGAATTATAAGCAAGAAAATTACCTTTCAAACATAAAATAGCCTTGACGTACGTAGGGCAATCACAAAACTTAGAATTGGCTGTCATAAGTATAGAAACGGGGAGATTTCAAAAATTTCCCATCGACCAGAGGGTTTGTCCATTTTGTCCAGAGGTAGTTGAAGACGAATATCACTTTTTGATTGTATGTCCCAAATATTTTGATATACGTTATTCTCTATACTCAATGCTATCGTCGGATTTACCAGGATTTATCTAAATGGACCTGAATAGGAAATTTAAGTACATAATGACATGTGACAACCCATGCATGGTATACATTGTGAAGTATATCAAAGAATGTCTAGACGCTAGAAACCCCTCCAATGATTGTAAAATCCCATTGTCATCCCATACTACAACACCATATTGTATAAGATAGACTGATTAGCCTAACAGAATGTTCTCTATGTACCAGTGAATGCCATACTTTGTACCTTGTACAATTGTTGTGCAATAAAGTTATTATTATCTGCATCGTAAGCAGAACACTCGCAACTTGTCGCCGGGGAAACAAACTTGCAAGCTTGTATTGTCTTGTATAAAGGAGCACACTGAAGCAGACTTCACGTGGACTTCCAAATACTCTTGATAACGATGATATGATTATCTAATGGGTACGCAGGTGGCCGCTCACAACTACATTTCTGCCTGAGAGCAACAGATCAGCATCGAAACACTGGGCTGTTATCAAAAACAAAATGGCAAATCATGGTTGTTAGCTTTGACTCAGAGCTCTCGTTTCTATTTTGTTGAGTCTGATTCACATCTTAATAATCTTGATAAGCGTATCATGTTGCAATCCCTTTATTCAAGACGTTGATTGAATAGAATAAGATACAAAGTCGCTGGGGTGTTGTCTACACACCATTGCTTCATTATGAAATAAAAGGGAATCAACGGACCGTTGTTCTGATATTCTTCCACGAAATCGATTTGCTCATGTTTGGCTTAAGATACTATCAAACGCGTATTCATAGCTTAATTTTCAATATATTGTTATTTCACGGTGAAGTTTGACTTGAAGGAAGAGGAGTAATCATTCACAGCTATGATGTCCCCCTTTCTCAACAGCGTTGGAAACGTATTAAGGCTGAAAATGTATGGATGTCAGACCAACAATTTCGGTTTGGCTTTCATGAATCCGGATCTAACAGACACCGCACCGACATATTCATGCTTATGAGAATAAACCCAAAATAATGTGTCGATTGGATACATTGTACAACAAAAAACAGATTTGTGATTTATAAAGGAGACTATACAAAATACGTTATGAAACACCACCTAAAAAGGATGATAAATCTTTTTTTTGTTTCTGTTCTTACCAGAGGAAAGTTATTGCAATATTTTGTATGGGAACATATAACAACTATTCTTAGACTAGTCATGCATATCTTCAAGATTCCCCTACTATATCCTTAAGCTCAAAGCGTGGCCTTCATAGTCAAGAGGTTATCTGAGTAAAAAACAAATGTAACTTTAAGGCAACATTTTCGAGAAAATGCAGGCTATTTCCCTCCAATTGATTATGCAAATTTGCTCCTCGTTAGCATAACGCACATTCCATTGTATTCAATTCACCTTTCCCGAAGGAATCTATCTCCTATATCTCCCACAGGCAATCCCTACAATTGATCAAAAGACATAAAAAAGGTCAAAGGTCACGGATCATGGATGACTAGGGGTGGGTACCGGTATAGAAAATTCAGGTCCGGTCTAGGTCCAGAGGCTCAGTACCGATACTGTACCTGATTATAGTAGTGTAGCAGTACATCACATTTTGGAGAACGAGACACAAGTAAAGGTATCTTTGAGTCCTGAAAATTAGGTTCAAATTGTACATTAGAATGATATGATTATTGTCCATGCACACTGATGTTCAGAAAGGAACCGAAGATGTAACAAAACATGCAACCTTTCATTCAAGGTAACTTTTATTTCACAAAAGAGATTCAGAGCAATCTTGCCCTTCTCAGAGTACAAAGTAGTTGACAACTAGACATTATGACCAACAAATAGTCCTGCTTTAGACGCTTAACTGCTTTCTGCAGCTCTAAGTATTTGCTAATTTATCATGAAAAACTAAAACAAAAAGTAAGTAAAATATGCTTAATATTGGCACACAAAAAGGAAACAAATATCGGTTAACTGATTTGTGGTTTGTTTGGGTGTCTTTACTTTGGGTGTAGATTTACTTCAGTGCAAGTGTATGCATGTGTCGGAACACTAACGTCATGTCTGGAACGATATCATTTAACGTTACACGGTACCGGTACCCACCCCTATGGACGACTGATTTTTTTCTGCTCCGTAGTCCGCCTTAGTTTCTTTGCAAACTTCGGGCAGCACAGCTTGGTATTTAAAAAAAAAAAAAATCAACCTTCTTGTTTCGCTGACAACCTGCTGGACTCGGACTGTTGCTGTTTTTGAGGCTGGTTCCTATTTTATTGTTCTTTGCCGGAACAAGGCTCTGGTGATTTGTTGTCATGCCATTGTCTGCTGGTCATAGCGACCCGGAGGAACACACGTGCAACATCTCAAATTTTGCAGAACTTAGGAAGAAGCTCTCTGCGGATACCAAGCTACTATTGGATGCTATTGAAGCAACATTCTTACTTCCCCTAAAGAATTGGAATCGGGAACTGAAGTTACAACTTGCTGGGGTTGCTGACGGGCAGAGGGAAATCAAATCAACTATTGCACTGGTGGAGACTAAAATCGACACCACAGAAGCAGCTGTGCGCAAGATGTCTGCCAGGCGGAATAATCTCGACCAGTACTCGAGAACAAGTTGCCTCCTCCTGCATGAATCTGCTTCACCTGACTCTGACATTGTTCAGTTTGTCTTCAACACCACCAAGAACGCCCTGGGCATCGACTTGTCAGTGATATAGATCGGGCTCATCTTCTACCCAGACGCAACGGTTCTGATGGCCAGCGTACACCCCCCCCCCACATACACTAAGATCAAGTTCGTCTCGTACGCTGCCAGGCACAAGTTCTTTTTCGCCAAGTCCAAATTCAAAGGATCCAGGCTTTTTGTCACTTGTCAGTTTACCGGGGAAAATGCTCTATTGCTTCGTGTAAACAGAGAAAAGATGCTGAATGGCTGGTCCCTCGACGGCCATATCTACTGTCGGCATGATAGTGTAAAGTAGAGGGTCGCCAATCGCATGGATGTGGACAACATGTAACTGTGTTCGCTGCAAATTATTCCCCAAGCAATCCAGTAACAAATGGCCGGGGGAGGTACTATTTTGCAAAAATGTTTTTGGTGAAATACGCCCCTGGAAATATGGAGAATCAGATCCCTGTCTGGGACACTCATTCAAGGAGTAGATAATTTCAAATATCTTGGTTCTTACATCATGTGCTCAAAGACAGACTTCGAAACTAGAAAAGCCCTAGCATGGGAAGCAAGCAACAAATAGGACAAACTCTGGAGATCTAACATTTCTAACAAACTGAAGGTACAAGTTTCTCTTACCCTTGTGGAACCGATACTACTCTACGGTGCAGAAACTTGGACGCTTACCTGTTAGCTCAAAAACAGGACAGGATGGGACCTACACAAAGCTTCTGCATAGGGCACAGAACACTTCTTGGACACAACATGCTACTCTAATAAAAACAAGTTATGGAAGTCTTCCACGGCTGTCTCAAAAGCTCACCCACCATCATGACCATCGAGTAACATATGCTGGGCATTGCTGTAGTTTCAAAGGGCTGTGGAATTTTCAGTATGTTGGAAACTTGGCCTGCTTTGGACTCTGACCCGCTGGGCTGTGGAATTTTCGGCATGTTGGAAACCTGGCCTGCTTTGGACTCTGACCCAGCTGGGCTGTGGAATTTTCGGCATGTTGGAAACCTGGCCTGCTTTGGACTCTGACCCAGCTGGGCTGTGGAATTTTCAGCATGTTGGAAGCCTGGCCTGCTTTGGACTCTGACCCAGCTGGGCTGTGGAATTTTCGGCATTTTGGAAACCTGGTCTGCTTTGGACTCTGACCCAGCTGGGCTGTGGAATTTTCGGCATATTGGAAACCTGGTCTGCTTTGGACTCTGACCCAGCTGGGCTGTGGAATTTTCAGCATGTTGGAAACCTGGCCTGCTTCAGCATGTGGAAACCTGACTTGCTTTGGGTTTTGACCAATGGGCGGTGGAATTTTCAGTATGTTGGAAACCTGACTTGCTTTGGACTTTGACCACTGGGCTTTGCTATACAAGCGCATTACAAATAATACAAGCACATAGAATCAATTAAAACTTCTCAATATAAACTGGGATTTATCTTGTCCGTTGGTAGTCTGATATCGTGACGTCTCTGCAGAGCACCACATATGAATGAGAAAGAACTGAATTTGTTCTTCGGAAACATATCAGTGTACTATCCCAGACTGCATGGATTACCTACTTTGACAACATGCCAGTGTAATCCCAGGGGGCCTAGATGACCTACATACCAGAAAGTGCATTGATGACCGACATTCCACCATTCCTGGACCTGAGGTCATGGGGGGCTAACATCCTAACATACCAATAGACGACAAATGCCTGTGGAAAAATTCCTATTAAATTTTTCAGGCGACATACCGTATACCGTTGGACAAATGCCTGTACAATTTCTAGGATTCTTACAGACTGCACACAATACTGTAACCATTTGGCTCGCCCCTGAGGCGTCGCCAAAAATGCCACCGAGTGCCTGCCGGAGCACCCAGGGACGCCTAATGGGCAGCGTGAAGAAACTTTCAATTGTGACCACGATAGCCGGTGCCCCCCGGACATCCTAGCCTGGCCGGGGCTACATTCCCGACGGGCACCAGCGCAATAGACCCCTTTCCAAATACTGGCGCCATTTTGAATCTGGCGCGAGCGCGCGTTATTTCAGCACGGGAAAAGGAAACAAACGATAAGAGGACGGCACGGGAAAGGCTAAACAATGGAGTCCCCAATAGAAAGCAGAATTTAGTCATCTGAGTCGGCGGAGAGATGCTCTTCTCGGTGAAATCCGTCGATCTGTATGCATGACACAAGTAGATAATATTGTTGTGGATACTTAGACTTGATATCAGCCAGTAAAAATTGTGAATTTCTGATGATTTTCCACAGTTCCTGACGGGCTGTTGAACGTGCGCCACGCATCGTATATGTTTACACCGCGTGCTTGTAGTTTCCCCAACAATGTTAGCTCAAGTCGAGAAAAAAATCAGACAAAAACGTACGCATGTCGGACTGGGATTCTTGTGGCTACGTAGATAGAAATATACAGAATTTCAGCGGTTGTGACCGTAATTTTGACGATGCCAACTTCGATCGCCTATAAAAAATATGCGCGTTAGGAGCTCGAGGGGGTCGTGTGTTCTGTCTTGCATCCTTTACATCGCTTCGCACGGCGATGTTTTTACACTTCCCACAAAAATGTGAAAATGTAGGCTTGAGCTCAATGTCTCTGGTTAGCAATTTAGCAGAATTTCGGCACCTTCTTTGACGATTTTTTGAAATACTAAGACCTAAATTACGTGAGTGAAGATGGAGTGTTTTCACTTTGCGCCGTGATATCTTAAATTTACGTCGGATAATATTACAAAAACGTGAAAATAAAGCCTTGAGGGCTTTGCGAGTAGAAATTTGTCGGACTTCAAGTGGCTGCTTTGACTTTTACGATATTTTAGTGCCGAGATTAGCTTGGGGGAAGTTCGTGAGTGGAGCAGGGGGCGTGTTTTCTTTGTAGCGTTTCATCACACCACTTTAAGGCAATATCTTAGATATTAGATAGATTTTAGATAGATTTTAATGATATTTGGTATGTGGGCAGGTGTTGGGTAGACAATGGTCGAGCTTGACTTTGGGCCCCCTGGTCAAAATCAAGCTCGACCTTTGTCTTCCCAACACCTACCCACATATCAAATATCATTACAATCCATCTAGAGGTTCTTGAGTTATGCTGACTACAAAAACCCGGAAACACAAACACACACAGACACATACACACGCATACAGACAAACACACACACACACAAGCACGCACACACACACACACACACACACACACACAAACACACACACACACATACACATACACATACACACACACACACACACACATACATACACACACACACACACACACACACACACAAATATTCATGCAGTATATTGGCTTATTAAAGTGGATGTTAGTGGATCGTCTGAGCGTGATAGCTCCTGGCATTTACCTGTCCTTGCCAGTGCTAACAGTATGCTGTGGAACAAGTCTGGAGGAACTCGATGAAAGAAGACATTCACTCGTCTTCAAGTGCAGAAGGAAAGAGATTAAATGTAGCATACCTGAAGATTCACTGGCGCCTGTGTCCTGCACTTTTGTATCTGTGAGCTGGAGAACCCAACACCGCTCTACTGCTCACGTTTGCTAACCGAGCGAGACCAATGCAATAAATAGTGTGATAAATTATGGAGTTCCTGCTGCACGCTGAATTCTATTGTCTGAGAAGATGATTTTAACTACATGTAATTATATATATATATTACCCTGTAGGAAATATCAAAGCTACAAACAAACAGACAGGTAGGGAAGTTTAAAAAAGTTCCAGCGGCGAGGTTACTATCATACTGGAGAATAGACTAAACAAGAACAAACCTATGCCTGACTCCGATATTTTCCTACTGTGTTGAACCATGTTTCGGGGACTTGTATTCTCCACAAAGAAGGTTTTCTGGCAAACTTCCAGACGAGAGCTGAATGAACTACCGCCAAGGCGCATGTGGTGGTGGTACATACAGAAAAGCTATTAGTCAGGATCTACTGACAATCAGTTCTTCTGAGATAAGGCAATACTCGGCTCTCCAGTGTGCGCTCTATCTATCTATGTCAATTGTTACTGATACTTCTATCGTGCAACTGCAACAGAATCTTAAGCCTAAAGATAAAGACAGCCGTCCCAAAATCCACTGTGAATTACGTGAACTTATTTCACGGGAATTTTATGACATGGGATTAAATTTCCCAAGACAGAATTTACGTGTAATTTGTCCACTGATGTCAAGTGATTTTAGATATGCTGTTCTTATTGGTGGCATTTGTTTGAAGTTCGACAGAACTAAAAATTAAAACTGAGGGAAAGGAGGCTACTAAGTCTGGTCTGAATGTAGACGATCCACTAACATCCACTTTAATAAGCCAATATACTGCATGAATATTTGTGTGTGTGTGTGTGTGTGTGTGTATGTATGTGTGTGTGTGTGTGTGTGTATGTGTATGTGTATGTGTGTGTGTGTGTGTATGTGGGTGTGTGTGGGTGTGTATGTGTATGCATGTGTGTGTGTGTGTGTGTGTGTGTGTGTGTGTGTGTGTGTGTGTGTGTGTGTGACTGACGAAAGGTAGTCCTAAAACCTTACAGGGGATTTTGACGCTTTTGGCATGAAAGCGTCACACTGCAAGCTGTCGGGTATATTCATATCAGTACACTAGACGCATGAGATCGTAGAAGCTTTTAAGATTCCCCACCTGCTTCTAGTTACTTATTTACAAAATGGGTCGATGGACATATACATCTAATGAGTCATTGGTAGATGTATCTAGTGGGACATTCAAACCAAGATCTGAAGAAAGCTTACTTGAACATTATTATTAACAACAAAAATAGAAATGGGCCATGTACTTCATGTTTAAACTATGAAAATGAAAACAGCCTAAGCTCAAGTTTTGATAGACATACTTTTTAGTGAATATCTTAGTGACAGCATACTTCAACATAACCTGGAATTTTTATTCAGGCGGTACGCTTTCTGCATTCCTCCCCGATGTCAGGCATTGAGAGTATAGACATCGAAAAAACTTCGTACGTTGCTTATGAACCTTGAACGTGCCGCGATATTGACTGATCGATGGAGTACTCTTTCAATCCATTTCTTTGTTGACTTTTACTTCTCATGTTCTCATGTGTAGGAATGATATAGCATAATTTTTCAAGTAAGCTCATCTGGAATAAAGTGTACGATATGGCTCAAAGTTAAAACAATCTTTAAAGTCATGTACACAACTTCTGCAGAAATTGACGTTAACTCGTCCCCAACAACTGACGTAAATGTCACGGGGAAATGCGCCATTATAGTGATGTTATCGCTGTATCGCTGTAAGTGTGTAGCCGTCTACGACCCAGGAAACTAAACAGAGACCTACCTATGATTATCTAACACGCCTGCCTTGCGGTAGGACCAATAGTATCTGCAGTGATAGCTCCATGGAGCTGGCTCCATGGAGGCGATTTGTGCAGCCCTGCGGCAGTTTTCTTTCTAACTCCATGGAGCTGGCTGGCTCCACGCACTTTCAATGCATAAGCATTGTTCACGTCATCCCTGAGAAAAATTTAAAAAACCTATATGGGCAACGCTGGTTAACGATAAACAATGCTTACAAGCTGGCTCCATACACTTTCAATGGCTCCACGTACTTTCAATGCATAAGCACGGTTCACGTCACCCCTAAAAAAATGTGAAAATATCTATGGGGAACGCTGGTGAACGGTAGAGAATGCTTACAAGCTGGCTCCATACACTTTCAATGGCTCCACGAACTTTCAATGCATAAGCACGGTTCACGTCACCCCTAAGAAAATGTAAAAAATATCTATGGGGAACGCTGGTGAACGGTAAACAATGCTTACATGCTGGCTCCATACACTTTCAATGGCTCCACGCACTTTCAATGCAAAAGCATGGTTCACGTCACCCCTAAGAGAACGCTGGTGATCGGCAAACAATGCTTACAAACGAACGTTCAAAGGAAATGGCTGTGTTGTTTTGTATTCATGATGGGCTTCCCCAGTTTATAGTGTTTTTGTTTTTTGATCTTTTTGAAATATGCAACCCCCGTATGACGCTGATTGAGCGACCCGTCCGGCCCGGATATGCAGTCCTGTAACTAATTATAGTTGTTGCCCCCTGGTGCTGGGTCTGTTATTCCGCAAAAAGCAAACAAGTCAATTTGAAGGTTGTTGTCACGAATTCATCTATTAATAATCCCTTAGATTGGATCGTGCATTTCAGACTAAAGCACTAGAATATAAACCACAGATGTAGATTATCTCCACAGTAGTACTGTGACAGCTTTACGTTGGCGTCTTCCGCCGTGAATTTTCTACAGCGAAACCGTAAACACTATGGTGGCATAACACAATATCTGTGTTTCCTGCTGTTTTCTCATTCATTGTACATGGAGCCAGCTCTATGAAGCTTGTTTATCGTTAACCAGAACGTATTTACTAGCCTGAGTGTCATCCTGAGTGTCATCGTGTTTCAGTTCCAGGCTCTACCTTCACTAGTTTTTCTAGTTAAAGCTTTTTCTTGCAGGTGGCGTGAACCGTGCATATGCATTCATAGTGCGTAGTGCTAGCTCCATGGAGGTAGACAAAAAATCTGCCGCAGGGCTGCACGTATAGCCTCATGGAGCTAGCTGCATGGAGCTCATCATCATCATATCTTGCCGCTCCACGGAGGCGATTAGCACAGACCCTTCTCGGTAGGACAGCTGCTAAAATACGTTCCTGAAATGTCGAGGCTTACCTTTCTTTCTCAACATAAAATGTCAAAACTGCCCTGCTACTTTCTTACATGCACAGACGAAAAAAATGTCACCACACATTAATTCTTTTGTCGTTTAGTCAGTGTATCAGTTACTAATAATGTTACAAGAAAGCATCATGTGACATCCCGGCGTGTGTCATTTCGGTGCCTTGATTTCCTTGTCGCAATTAACCATTGACCTTTATCATGGCATTCTTTGTTACTTTCTGCATATTTTATGGAATTTTACAATCTTCGCTTTTTACTTCTATTTTTTTGGGTACCCTATATCGATATCAAATTTTGGTTGCTATATCATCTTTGCCCTCAGATCAATCTCATGTGATGCAGAGGCGGCGGCACGAAATTTTGAATGGGGGGGCGAGACAATTTTAGATAAAATGTCACTAAGACTGGCGCCGAAGGCGCGACAGTTCTAGAGAGGTCCGGGATATGCTCCCCCGGGAAATTTTGAAATCTAGACCCTCTGAAATGCTATTTCCTGCATTCTGAGGGGCAAATTTTGCTGGAAGAGTAAGCTAAGTTTAATGACATCTTTATTTGTAAAAAAAAAAAAATGCAGAAGGTTTCAGTTTGATTTTGGGGGAACGTCGCCCTCCCGACATATTTTTTTTCGCCAGAGGCACGACATGCTCCCACAGGAAAATGTAACATTCTTGACCCATTGAAACGCTATTTCCTGAATTCTGAGTGGCAAATTTTATGGTAAAGTAATCTAAGTTTAATGACATCTTTATATGTGAAAAAAAAAATACAGAAGGGTTTCAGCTCGAGTTTTGACGCCCTCCCGACATATGATTTTTCTGTCGGAGCGCGACATTGAAAAAATTAAAATATTTGACCCATTGAAATGCTGTTTCCTGAATTTTGAGGGGCAAATTTTGCTGACAAAGTAAGCTAAAAAGGTTAATGACATCTCTATATGTGAAAAAATACAGACGGGTTTCAGCTTGAGTTTTGGGGAGCGACGCCCTAGAGCCCTCCCGACATATTTTTCGCCGGTAGCAACGTTCTCCTCCGGGAAAATTTTGAAATCTTGACGCCCTGAAATGCTTTTTTCCTGAATTTTGATAGGCAAATTTTGCTGATGGATTGAACAAATACAGAAGGGTTTCAGCATGAGCTTTGGAGGGCGACGTCGTCCCGACATATACGCCAGCGCCGCAACAATCCTAGGGCGGTCCGGGAGTATGCTAACGTACGTCGGAGAAAATTTTGAAATCATGACCCGCTGAAACATTACTTCCTGAATTTTGAGAGACAAATTGTGCTGGTAGAGTAAGCTAAGTTAAGAAAATCTCTGTTTGTGAAAAGATTCACAAGGGTTTCAGCTTGATTTTTTTGGGGGGCGACGCCCCAACATATTTTTCGGGGCGCCCCCCTTGCCCCCCCCCCCCTGTGCCGCCGCCACTGTCATGAGTTAGTGGATATCGATTTCACGCGGCGTGAAGTTCATTGCGTCATTGATTTTAGGTGGTTTAGATGCGCCTTTCCATGAGTTTGAATACTTCTTATTTGATAAAGACACTAGTAAATAGAAACAACTTCTAGCATACAAGCGCTGCGAGGACAACTCCGTGTATCGAGTAGATAGTAATTATCGCGGCTCCAGTACAGTTTTGCGAATTTTGAATCATATGTCACACATAGAAGCGCGGTGTGTGATGTTAAATTTGATAGTCAGATTTTTAAGAGCTTGTGACGTCATACACCATGTCTGGAGAGACTTAAGCTGAAGTTGTTCAAGCTCCTCTTGGCATCCTGTTTCGTAGAACCTTTTATAATATCATTGACCATCACAATCACACTGTTCACACATGCTTGCACCATGTATTCTTGAGTTCTTTATGCTAAACTGGCCGTAGCTGGAAGTTCACAGTTACATTCAATTTAAAGTTGCAAATAAAATTCCTATCATTATGCATGTACACATACATGCAAACACAAGTCGGTTGATAGCTTCAGAATTGTGTTCAATTGCAGTGGTTGAAAAGCATCTGTTTCAGCAACGTTGGTAACATCCTATTCTCAAACATCTCACGACAACATTCATTATTGCTATGCAGTCTGATTAAATATCAGGTTGACAGAAGCAGTTAACACACTAGCTAAAACATTTTCTTTTCATCACATGATGCAGACCTTGTAATATTTCAGCATGATAATTTTATCATATTCACTTCCTTAAGTATAAGAAGAGAAATATATCGCTTTTGGTCAGGTTTATCATTTGTTCATCACCGCCTTCTTTGTCTCTTTCAGACATTTTTATGAAATGTACCTATATTGTATTGTATTGTATTGTATTGTTTTGTATTGTATTGCATTGTATTGAATATATCATTTTGCAGCTACTTTTCACAATTTACAGTATGGCTGTAAAACTTTTTTTTTTGGAAACGGACGAAAATTGATGCGCGCGTGGATGTCCTCCATATAATGAAGGCAACATGGCCTCACCGGTATAACACCCCTTTTACATGGAAGTAAAGTGAGAAAATACCCCTCTCCCGACTTGTGTCATTTTCTAGTAGGCTAGTAGTTTAACCCTCAATCACCCGAACGGGGTCATTTTGACCCCAGGCGTGGATTTGGATGTGCCATTTGAACATGTTTGATCGGGAAACAAGTTTGGTGGCTCTAGCGTAAGCCGTACAGGAGTTATGCAACCTGAAATTTGGCGTGGGCCTAAAAAAATCCCATCCCGGTCTAAATAGGGATAGTTCAAAACGTGGTCCTTCTGATACTTTTGCATGAATTATGATAAAGACCGGGAATTATTCATACTTAAACATACCAAAACATTCCTCTTACATTGATGAAGCAATGTACGGATAACAATCAGCAAAAAAAGGGAATGGGGAGATTTTACTTAACAAAGCATTTTGGGGTCATTTTTAACCCCGTTCAGTCATTTTAGTCGCAAAAAAACAGTTCGGGTGTTTGAGGGTTAAGCTAGTTGTACTGATCGTCAAAGGAGACAAGAAAGATAATCAAAACCGTGGGTACTACAGTCTTAACGATGCACTGCTGCAACATAAAGCTCGATATCAGGCTAAATTGCTCTCTCAGGAATGAAGCATCAAGGTACAAACGACCCCGTGCGATATGAAAAGAAAGAGCAACGTGCAGTTCATTATTCGACTGCCAGTTGGCGTTGGTTAAACGTTAAGATAGAACAATTCTAACACCTGCAAAATATACATTAGTAAACATTGGCTTGTAAGCTTAAGCCACGTCCTTTCATTACATTTTTAGAACGACGAGTACACATCGATTATCTTTGTAATACTCCTAAACAAAGAGGAGACATAAAAGATAACAAATGGTGACCTAACTAGTTGTATTGTTTAGAATAAATCCATTCGGGGCACCTGCACTGAGGAACAAGAGATTTACACAAAGTATTTCTGTGAAATAAACGCACGCATGTAACGCATGCACGAATATATGTTAAGATAAGGTCACATTCTGATGATTCTATCTCGGGTTCAACCACGACAGGAGCTGGTTGGATCAAAATAAGGCAACCTTGGTGTTTGTATACACCTGGATACATTTACTGACCACTGTCCTGATATATTTGTACATAAATACAATTATAGGTCGTGAGAAGCGTGTTGGACGGGCCATGATATACGGAGTGGGGGCTGCAGCATATGTTGCTGCGCAGAAGATTCATAGAAATACTCTCTACAGAGAAATCACTCTCGTGGTTTCTCAGAAACCCTTTCCAGCCGTATTTTCTGGAGTATCACTTTACATGGGAAATGGATTTTGAGCACTTAAAGCGAAAGGTCAGATGGAGACGGTATGGTGTGTGATTTCCAGGTCATAGCCTAAATTACAGTACCCTTTCTTATGAATATCACCTTCATCTTTTCTATCGTCAATAAATGAAGCATGAGTAGGATGGTCCACGTGCGATGTTGTTAACCTACAGTTTGAAGCGTATGTTTATTTACGGTATACTCCCTCAAGCGATAGTTAGTGTCTCGTCCCCACCATACTAAATTGCCCAGTAAGGCACAACAGGTGACAGAATATGAAGACGGTGGTCCAGGTATGTACGGCATTCTCTGTTGACACATTCTTAGTCCTAGTCAGTGAAATCTTTTCAATAGTTTAAAGCGCGGAGTTAAAAGATTTAAAGTGACTTTATAAGCTAAATTGTCGGATGTCCACAAATATATTGACACCGCATAAAACGCGCTGTCTAGATGAATACTATATTTTTCCACCATTCATTCAATTGTAGTGAAGAGAGAGCTGTTTTGTGTCATCATTTCAATCATGGTGTCGCGAGGAGATTTTACCTGTGTTTCAAGTGAGTCCCATACCTAAATCTGTATATCTAATGTCAAAGTAGGCCATTTGCCATTTAAATTTGATCGATCGAATTCCTATAAAGCCCAAATTCTACTCCCAAAACGCTTCAAAGTTTTACATAGCGACACCCCAGAAGTAGATGATGGATTGCAATGAATGCTCACGGTCCCTTTTGGTAATGCACAGGATCATACATGTATATCCAGCGACAAATATTCTAGGATGTAGAAAAACACCAGCCCACATTCTTTCCGCTCGTATTACTCCTAACGTAACATGGCCTATTTCCGTCCAGAACCTATTTACGTCCGGTTTGGCTCATGACCACATGTCGCGGTGTATTATGCCAAAGCCTGTTCTCATGAGCAATAAAGAACATCATAAGTATGATCCTTAGCCATCTCTTTAATTTTTGCACAGCAAAACATAATGGCCATGCGTTTACCACGTGAACGCCACGCGCCGCGAATGTGGGGGAAATTTACAGATTAACATTGTTTTTTTTCCATCGCGTTTAGCAAGTGGCCGGACAGACATAGTGATTTTACTATCATTTGTCTGCAGACTACTTTGGACAGTTACTGTGCATTTTTTTCTGGTCTATGTTCTTCAAGCTTAGCGCTAGAAGGGAAAAGATTCAGAAGTGGATGAGAATGGGTTACCCTAGCACAATTCTTCATCATATACCTCAGTATAAATACATGCTCGCACGGCGTTAAACAGGCGGAGAAAAAATTACAGGCCATGCATTTTCTTTTTAGAAGAGCTGATATTTCTGCCCATGGGTTTGAAATTTGGCTCTGTCCGCGCGGTTTTAAGATAAATACGTTTTGAATAAATCGGACGTCACGTTACAATCTGTCAAATCATTGAGAGAGGAAACATTTGGACTAGTTATTATAAGAAAAGCGAAGGTTGCTAATCATGTTTCACATTGTTATGATATAAGAAATCATTTTCATATTTTCAGAAATGAGAGAGGATCAGGTTAATGGTAAAGGTGATAAAAACACAGCTTTGAGACCTAAATATGTCCCAATTATTCTAAATGCCTTGTTCCCAGTCATTGATCTGTTCTTTTATATCTACTATAACCGAAAAGCGAGGAGAAGTAGAATTTATCTAATGATAGTCATATTCTTTTTGTCCCGTTAACTGTACTTGTTGTTTTGTTTTGTTGTTTGGCTCTGTCCGCGCGGTTTTAAGATAAATACGTTTTGAATAAATCGGACGTCACGTTACAATCTGTCAAATCATTGAGAGAGGAAACATTTGGACTAGTTATTATAAGAAAAGCGAAGGTTGCTAATCATGTTTCACATTGTTATGATATAAGAAATCATTTTCATATTTTCAGAAATGAGAGAGGATCAGGTTAATGGTAAAGGTGATAAAAACACAGCTTTGAGACCTAAATATGTCCCAATTATTCTAAATGCCTTGTTCCCAGTCATTGATCTGTTCTTTTATATCTACTATAACCGAAAAGCGAGGAGAAGTAGAATTTATCTAATGATAGTCATATTCTTTTTGTCCCGTTAACTGTACTTGTTGTTTTGTTTTGTTGTGACCTGTACTTAGCCAAGTGTGGCAGAAATGTGCAATAAAGGTCTTCATTCATTCATTGATCGATTAACGTCCCCTTTCAAAAGAGTGATCCTGGTTTAATGTCTTGTATTCTTTGTCACTAAACTATCTCTTTATAACAGTAGCTGGCTAGTTGTGCAGCCATGTCTGCACGTCTTAGGCCACAGGAAGTAAAGTTTATGGATGACATCCTCTGCAGACTACAGATGTAACGGTAGTACGCGTGGCGAAAAAAAACAAGGCGAGCAAAAAAACAAACAAGGCATACACATTTTCAAACTTAAATACCATAAAGCATGTAAGAAGAATTGAAGCGATAAAACATGGTATTACATCAAGTCTTTTATCCCTGTATTCAATAGAACGTTAACTAACACTGATGTCAACATTAAAATAATCAAATTATGGATTTAGATCCGGGTCTGTATATCAGGACGGCAGAGACAAGATTTCCGTACACAGGGCACGGAAGACTGACGGTGACTACATGTTGCTGGCTCTGCTTACTTTTCCTCAGCTGAAGTTCTCTAGCTCTCGGCTATTGCTGTCCTGACTGTTTGACTAAATTGCCGTGCCTTAGAAATCAACCGTCTTTTCGCGCTGATGTCATCCATAAAATTTACTTTATAATGAAATGGACTAGAATAAGCTACAGCTGTGATGTAACAGTACTTTAGTTATCCTGGCAGCTCGTAAACAAGACAGTCAGGCACAACCGTATCTTAGCTGGGACTTGCATACATATGTTCCGTTTGAGGCCAAGGGATGCTATACTAGCGATAGCACTGCAATTGCGAATAAAATCACAAAATGGCGCAAAACGGCAATTAGTTGCCTGAACAATGTCGCAAATGGCCATGGCGCAATGACTGAAATCTATTTCGGATGAATTTCAATTAATCACTGTACATTGGTTTTTACCTTCATAAAAAGGTGGAGGCATTTTGTTTGACCTTTGTGTGTTTATGTGTTTGTGTGTGTGTGTGTGTGTGTGTGTGCGTGTATATATGTGTGTGTGTATGTGTGTGTGTGTGTGTGTGTGTGTGTGTTTGCGTGTGTTTGCGTGTTTACGAGTTTGCTTGCGTGTTTGTTGGCTTGTTTATGTCTCAGGATATCTGTGGTCAGCATAACTTAAGAATGGCTGGATTGAATGCGATGATATTTAGTATGTTAGCAGGTCTTGGGGAGATAAAGGCCAAGGTCAAGTTTTGGCCCCCTGGTGTGTTACCTTGGTACTGCAGCAGAACTTCCGTTTTTCTTGTATCATTTGTCCTGGTCTTGATATTTTGGTGGTAGATAATGTTTGATGTCAGGTAGATGTGGGGTAGGATTTGGCCTGTTGCAGCTTTTTCAGGAACTACAGGGGCGTTTTGTTCCAAATAGGATAATTCAAGGAAGGAACAATGGATCCTCATGATTTGGGGCATGTGGGACAAAGATGAACACAATGAAATGCAAATTATGTAAATCAGGGCTTAATTTGGATACTGAGTCCCAACTTTCTTTACTCATGGGGAAATTCTATAATTCCAGTGTTTTCCACAGTAAGACTTTAACACATGTAACATATGTAATACTATAAAAATTTTGGTATGTGGAGAATTACCATATATAATAATTATGGAAATATTGGCCTCATCGCATAATCAAATGCAAAAGATGTGATTAATCTAAATGTTGAATGATGGTACTTTCATATTTGTGCCATGTGTAAGTTAGTTAAAGATGTACATAACCATGAATGATTTGGGTAACGTGTAAAATCATTTGCATATTAATCAAACTATTTCGAGGAGGTATTAGGTCTCCGAATTCTTGCTAGTTCAATGAAAACACATTGCGATTTCCAATTAAGTTATTCTGCAAACTTCATCTCATGTAAGTTATCTCGTATGTGACTTGAGGCTGAAACTGATAATTTGACATCCCGGGCGCTGCCATTCCGTTTGCAGAGGTCATGTATTTTACCTGTGCGTCGCACGTCAGTGTGACCGTAAGGGAAAAATTGGCGAAATTTCGCAACGTTGGCGAAATTTCCTAGCGCAATTTGCCGCAGTCCATTGACCTGTTCTAGTGGTAAAGCAATCTCAAATCACACTTTGAAATCGGGACGACACACGGATGGAAAGAAGCGAGAAGAGTTGAGCTGTACAGGCTGAGGTGGGGCTGCACAGAACTGACAAGAAACCAAGACTGGTGCGCCACGCAGGCAGAGGGAGATCAACACTGCGATGCCAGTACTGATGCGGCTGCTGGGAATGACTCACGAAATCGAGACAGATCTTTGCACACCGGGACTCATGTGATATGAGCCGAGGATACTGATCGCACATGTCCCAGAGAAAAATACATCATGAGAAAGCAAAGTTTAACGCTTTGGGTGATAAACCAAGTAAAGCTGAAACACTTTCCAATCATTCGTTTATGTGTTGCCGACTTCCAAAGTTGAAGTACATAATAAAAATCCAAACTTGAGGGTTTAGTAGGTAGGATATGTGTCTCTACGTATCAGAATATCATGCTTTTATCATATATCTGCTCACTTTATCATTTCAGTTTCCTAAAAAGAAATGAAAATAAATTGAAATTGAATATCATATCAGCGTTATTCCGATACACGTTTGCTGCATGAGAAGCTATTGCAGCGGGTGGTCGGTGGTGGCTGACAAATCGACGAAAGGACTTTAACGTCGACACAGGACATTCTATACATGCCGTGCATGGAGATTGTCAAGGTAAAACATTACTACTACCTCGCGCATGCAGATTTTGCTACCCATATATTGATTCCTGTGCCTGGTCATGGTTGTCACATCTGCATCCATCTTATGGCAGGCGCGGTATTTGCCGATCATGGCAACCTCATTTCTATGTAAGTTCTATGTAGCTTTTTTAGATCTATTCATTATTCATTTCTTCGTCAAATGTACATAAGCAGGGATAACACAATTGCACTCCCTCTAAATTGAGTACCATTTGTTACAGTCTTCATTAAAATCATCACCAATGCACAAAGACAAATACAAAGTTGTTAAAATATTCACAATATTACTTCAAGTCAAGTCATCCGAGATACAATGTAAGTGGAAACTGAATGTTCAGGACCCAGAAGGTCACAACAATTACAGACTAATTCCAATAACAAATTTGGTATGAGGGCTGTACTTCCTGCAAGTTGGTGACGAGGAGTAATCTTACAACACATTTGTATGGGGTTTTCAACATACACAAGTTTCCAGTTCCAAAGCTCTTTGGGAGCACTTCAAGCCGGGCCCCATTCTAATATATAGTAATAGTTAAGGCAATTGTCAAGCAGCACCACATCACCCACTTGGAGGGAGCTCATATCAACAAACACATGACAGGACAGGCCTGGCCTGGTTGTTACGCATTCACTGTTCGCGTGGGACAAGTCAAAACAAAAACAATTGAACATGGCCTGGACACGGCGTTTCTCAATTCACCGCCATTATATTTTAACTGCGCACATGTGACTATATACATGGCATGTTACAAGAATTCTTTACACAACATTTATGTGAAAACAACAAATGAAGACGTTGGCGATCAATGCATCTAAGAAATTATGTGCAAGCAGTAGGCACTACAGAAGGCATTATACTAAGCTTTATGTGGTTTGTAAAATGCCGTTGTATATATACCACACTTACGCTGGATGTGGACCACAGTCCTTCGTAGATGAGAGTACAAAAATGTTCTTGTGCAGATAGTGATATAAATATCCTCAAAACCAGGAAAGCCTTCAAAACAGACCCATCAGGAGCGCTAGCGTTGCACGTCTTTAGGACCAACCCCGAGGTACACGAGGACAATATGCAACTCCCCTCCAGGGTGTTTCACATTAAAGCCAGAGACACGAAAAAAAGATATCATAAAACGGTAACAGTCATATTCACTGCCAACATAACGTTTCAGACGGAATTGTTAAGGGCGCATTCGCAACAGTAGTAGGCATTGACAGCACGGGTCATGATGTCCACACCATCCTCGTAAAATTCGACAGTGATCGCGTTGGCAAACAAGCAATTGCCGAAAATACAAGAAAGATTTACCCAAACGCGGTACTCATTAAAAGACAACGTTTAGTTCCCCAACGGTGACGACAAGCGGACGATCCAAGTACAACGAGAACAGTCCCCTCTGTCTTTAGCATGGGGCTGTACTTATATAGTTCGAGGTAAATCACTCGGCAAAATTGTTGTCCCCTTCGAGCGCAATACTCATTTTTCCCCAGGTCAGTTATATGTTGCCTTAAGTCGTGTTGAGTTTGAACGGATTGTATCTATTGGGATTTAAACCATATGCGATTATAAAACCGTAAACCAAAATATATGTTCTTAAAGAAATGGAAGGCCTAAAACAGCTACCTGTGCCAAAGGCTACACAACAACCTAACACAGATGACCACGATACTTGCATTAATGTAAAGTTCCTGAATATGCTCCTGTGCGGATCATCTAGAAGACATGAGAGCTGACAGATCAACACAACCGGTCGATGTCTTCCGCTTCGTGGAAACCTTCCTGAATGGCCAACAACAGACTTAACATTTTCTGCCACAAGAAACGGCCTTTAGAACAGACAGAAATGGAACAGAAGGAGGGGTGATGACTGTTCACAAGACGTCAATCCTGCACAGCTCCATATTTCAGAGATGGACTGGAGTGCATACATGTAGCTACCACAGCCACTAAACTATCGACCACTGTCAACAGCATTAACATCTACAGACCACACTCCTTGCCTGAAGCAGCCTTTATCGATAGACTACAGAAACTTCATACATCAACTTCCAAGTGACATCTTGACAATTATCCTTGGTGATTTCAACTTCGACCTCTTCCTCCCAAAATCCTTATAATCCGTAACGGGACAGTCCAAGCTCCACTGACAATAGTACCCTTCTAGATCACGTTTATGTCCGTGGACATGTACAAGACAGTATCAGAGTTACTGTAATCATCATCATCTTCTGTGTTGCCTTGATATAACAACAAACTGATACTTACGGTAATACTGCCCATACACACAAAGCCACTTTTTTGACATGTTAACCCTTGGCACATATAATTCAAACGCTCTTCTAACAACAGCAATTATGATTAAATAGGCGATAGGAGTTTCTTTTAACACAACCAGGTAATCTCACCTGCTGACGTTTCGGTGTCTGTCAGACACCTTCTTCAGAGCTTCTGACTGGTAGGACCCTTGGAACTAGGCTCAAGGAACACAAAAAGGAAGCTACCGACATTGATGCTGTCAAGTACACCAGATCTCAGAAAAGACAGGCACAACAAGAAGAGAAGAAATCTGCAGTCACGGACCATGTTGCGAGAAACAACTGCGTCATTGACTGAGAGGGGCCCAAAGCAATAGACAGAGAGGACAACAGACGCATTCGTTGGATCAAGAAGGCAGTATGGATCAAGAAGTCATCACCAGTGATGAACCGAGACGAGGGGGGATACAAGCTATGCCACATTTGGGATAACGTTCTCGCCGCAAAAACGCCACCTACATCGGCTACTTATAGCGGTAAGAAGCAGTACTACAGCAGACACCGAAACGTCAGCAGGTGAGATTACCTGGTTGTGTTAAAAGAAACTCCAAATATCCTAGATTTAAGAACTCTATAAAAACACCGCTCTCTGCACACTTTATAAGAACCCTTGCTTATTCGGCGAAGATATGTGTTCGTGGAACTCTAATTCAATATCATTCCTCGTTTATGAATAAGAAATCAATATAGACTGGGGCTCTGTAGAACTGTACATAAAACTGTTACCCAATGTGTTAAACTAAATCACAAGCCATTGTTATCATGACTAGGTGTCCTTCTGGTTGTCTTCTTTACATGTAGCCATAGTTTAATTATCTTCGCCGAGTACTTGTACTCGGGAAGATTATGTTTTCGGTTGAAAAATCTGTTGGGTGGGTCTGTATGTATGTCAGGAGCTTAAGCTTCAATGAATCTTTATGATTTTTGGTAGGTGTGTAGTGGTTGTGCAAAGGAAGGTCAAGTTCGAAAATGTTTCACCTTGCGTTATTTAACAGTACTGCAGCGGACTTTTAACTTTTTTGTGTTTGTATGTAGGCCAAAAAAGTGACGGAAACGTTGATGGATCTTCATGATTTTTTGTAGGTGTGTAGATGTTGTGGAAACGGAGGTCAAGTTCAAAAATGGTTCCCTGGCATTTTTCGTCGGTACTGCAGCAGGCTTTGTGTGGATGTGTATTTGTATGTCGCCAGCATAACTCGAGAAGCTGTTGATGGATCTGTATGATATTTAGTGGATGGGTAGGGTTTACAGAAAGGAAGGTCAAGTTCGATAATGGGCCTTTTAGCTGGTACCTAAGGTACTGCAGCGAAGCTTCAAAACTTAGGGGCATATTTTCTGAAAGTGCTATGGTAATGATTTTTTTGTGGTAGATAGTTCATGCCACAGGAAGTAAGTTCCGTAAATGTTGGCCCCCTAGCGACTTGTTAAGAACTGCAGTGGGTGTTTTTGTTTTGACATTCGGACATGAATAACTTGAGAAGGGGTCGACAGATCGTCGTGATGATTGGTATGTATAGAGCTGAGATGGTACTTTACATAATCAATGACTAATTATGCAAATCAGTAGCTAATTTGCATAATCAGTAAGGAAAGTTTGTTAACCCGCTGCATTTCATAATGGGACATGGGACAGTGTCAGGTCATGTAAACAGATGGCCTTGCATAAACGTACGTGTAGGTCAGATAAATAAACAAATGGCACACCCGCTATTCTCCAAGCAGAGGAGTAAGTCCAGCTGGTTTTTAACGTGTTTACAAAAAAACACGTCAAAAAACAACCAAACCCACTCCTCTGCTTGGAGAGTACACTGCACCAAAACTGCACCACTGCTAGCTAGAAAAGTCACATATACTATGCCTTTCAAAATGCGTATGATATGGAATTAAAGATTAATTGTATTCATATATACTTACTGTACCATTTCATCATCACTTTCAACTTACAACACTGTAATATCGAACCTTTGTGGCCCATATAATATCAACATACTCATATTTTTTCATGACCAGTTATAACATATATCAGCACACTAGACACATACACTAGTCCTGTACCATCAAATGATTTTAACCCTATCTAGACTGGACTCATTCGCCCCATCATAACTTCCAAATGGTATGGTGCATGATCAAATTTGCAGGGGGTGATAAGCTTGTAAATACTAATCACTATCCATGATAAGCCTTGATTATTTGGCGAAGATAATGTGTTCGTGGAACTCTAGTTTTTCATTTTTTTATCCAGATAAAACCTCCTTGCTTGTACATGGTAAACTGTCTCAGCCATGCCTCTACTGATTTGAACCGCACGGCTACCAGTAGCATACTAAAGTCTAAAGTTGATTATCCGGGGTTTACATAGTTTCACTGGCCTGGGGTCCTTAAAGCCTGTTTATCGCAAGTAGACATCGCGGCGCAATATTGAAGAAAACTAATTCAATCCATTTGTAGGGTCATTACGCTCATGGCATAGAGCAAAGAGCCCCTAATTACTATCTATGAATGACGGAGCTTCAAATTCTATTCTAGTCAATCAACCCTTTCTTTTTTTCTGTGGCCCCAAATTAACCCAAAAGATAATAGCGTTCACGTGACGACCAGAAGAAATTGACTGACTAGACAACAGTACACTTGCATCAGTGCTTCCTACCAGGGAACTCAGTGTGTGCAAGTTTGCGTGACGGAAATTGCCGCCACTCACAAATTGATTTATCCGCAAGTGAGCTTGCCTTGAAATGAGCTTTCCATACTAGTAATTTGATCAAATCACCAATAAAATAACTATATATACTCTGGCGTGTAGTGACCATTGCCGTCAAAGTACTCGTTCGTATATTCACATTCTCTGCACGCCCTAGGCCTATTGACACAGACAGCACAAGTGCACCAGAATCTTGAAGAACCTTGACCGTCTTACGGCTACCTGCATTTCTAAGTGCTTTGTCTGGGTCAGGTGCTAACCCTTTGTTCCTTAAGACTTGCCAAGCATGGCGGTCTTAAGTAACTGTTTCAACATTTTCTAATGGAGTCTTCTGTCACCTGTAAAATCTTAAAAGTGTCCTGAAATTTTCTCTCATAGCTTCGTCCTCACAGCTTTTTTTTCATGCATGTGTGTTACTACCAAATCGGGTGGTTTTGTTAGTTATTTAGTTTTCCTTAGCCTACACTAATAGTGATTTGTCGTTTCATGACTCCCCTCGATGGTGTATTAATTTGGAGATGGTTATCATGTTCTTATCTCATTTCATGTTGGATATGTGGGGTCATAGAGCAAACCGCTTTCCTACCCCGCCTGGTTAAGCATTGTCTCAGTATGTGTCCCGTCAACTTGAGACATGAAATGTTAACATTCTGTAGCTATAGGGTGGGCTGTGCTGTTCCGTTTGAAATTTGAGCTAATTTTGGAATTAACATCTTTAAGCTGTGAATGCTCTTAGGGAAGACCTTCTGCCCCCATGAAATATTTTGAGCCTTTTTAGATTCATCATTTATCTTGCCTCATTGATGAAACAAATCAGGCTGTGATGAGCATAATCTATTTCAAATGATTATCTACCAAAATTACATATATTGTATCTGTGAAATTCGTCACCTTTGGCAGGATACCATGTTAACATCATCATAAATGATCATAGATTATGCAAATGACTAATTTACATAATATATGGACAGTACTGTACATCCTGAATGAACTTACACATGCCGCCAGTACGCAATGTTCACCATTTACAACGAAGGAATTATCGCGATTTCTAATTAATTGTGCCAAATAATTGCGTACATCTCTTTTTAAGCTACCAGTAACTATAAACTTACACATAGGGGCAGACTTATCTCCACAAACCTTTACCACTGTGATACAGACGTGAACTTATGGATGTTTTATTTTTATTCGAATATTTTCGTAAACACTACTTAAGCCGCAGCAATTAAATTTTATGGATGACATGCGGTTTGAGTAGACCATTGTCTGTCTGTTTGTTGAAGACAGAATGAAAAGACCGGTGATTTCTAAGGCGCAGAAATTCAGTCAGACAGTCAGGACAGCAATAGCGGAGAGCTAGAGAACTTCAGTTGAGGAAAAGTAGGCAGATCCAGCAACATGTAACGTAACCTTATCAATTATCGCCCAATTTATCAAAAACGCATCTATCTTTAAACCGCGCGGACAGAGCCAAATGTTTAACCTATGGGAAGAAATATCAGATCTTCTAAAAAGAAAATGCATAGGCTAGGTTTTTTCCCGCCTGTTTAAAGCCATGCGAGCATGTATTTATACTGAGGTCTATGATGAAGAATTGTGCTAGGGTTAATAATTATCGTCCACCTCAGTCTTTCTCCTTCTAGCGCTATACTTGAAGAACATAGACCAGAAAAAAAAGCAAATTAACTGTCCAAAGTAGTCTACAGACAAATGATAGTAAAATCACTATTTTTGTCCTGCCGCTTGCTTGACGCGATGGAAGAAAACAATGTTGTGCAGTGGATTTCACCGACATAAGCGGCACGTGGCGTTCACGTGATAAACGCATGGCCATGATGTTTTGCCGTGCAAAAATATACCACCGGTGCGGGGGTCGCTAGGTTGTATCAAACCTTCCTAAAACTAGTAAGTGTTTTCAACCTCGAATCGCCATGGATAGTTTGAATATCAAAGAATTTTGGCTTAACGTCAGCTACCTTTAACAGATACTAGCTATCGTGTAAGTTTGAAAAACATGATGAAGTACGCGGTGTCGAATGCATATGAAATGGCGCTTCCATGCAACTTGCTGTTACTGGTTCAGGAGTTTATCCTGTTATGTCGCTGGACGTAAACTTATTTTATAGTTTTGTATAAAGACGAGTTATTACTAAGGATCATACTTATGACGTTCTTTATTGTTCATGAGAACTAGCTTTGGCAAAATACACCTCGACATGTGGACATGACCCAAACTGGACGATAACTGGTAGTGCACGGTAACTGGTCATGCTACGTTAGTCACCGTCAGTCTGCCTCTTGACTCAGGAGACTTCCGTGCCCAGTGTACGGAAACCTTGTCTCTAGATCTGCCGTCTTGCTATACAGACCCGGATCCAAATCCATAACTTAATTATTCTAATGTTGTCATCAGTGTTAGTTAATGTTTTAATTTCGTTTTGTTAAAGTCTTTGTTATTCAGTAGATCGCTTCGTTCAGCCGACCATTTGAAACTCACTGTGCGTCCATGCAAATCAGTATCCTTTACATTGTCATACTTAAGTCGCATTGCACTTATCTGGAATACTTAACCTTTAAATATCCGCCAGCACCTTCAAAGAAGACAAAACATATACCTTGACATCTTTATTTGTCATTGCCTACATTCATAACTTTCACATTACGATCACTATCATTATAATCATTGATATATATATTATTCATTATCACCGTTTTTATTATTATTATCATCATCAACATCATCATCATTGTTGTCATAATCATTACCTTTTTATTATTATCTCATCTATTTAATGTTTGCAATATTTATTGATTGTTTTATTTAAGGGGCCGACCACGTAGAGAAACCTTTGTGTATCTGTTGTCGGCGCCTTTCAGATTTTGCTGTTTTAAATTTGGGAAGTTGAATAAATAGATAAATAAATAACCTGAATACCGAATACAATGGAAATTCGTTTTTTGTTCATTTATCCTTCTTGAAAGACTTTGATCAAAACTCCCCTGCAGTTTCATAGCAGGCTGCCAGTGGGCAAACCTACACCACTCTTAAAAAAGAAGCCATCCGCCACTAAAAAAAATCAAGACCATATGACATCAAGCACAAAAGATACCAAAACCGGAAGTTATTATTCAGTACCAAGGTCAAACACCAGAAGACTAGAATTGACATTGACCTTTGAAGACCTTCCCACATATGAAATATCATTGTAATCAATCAAAAAGTCTTGAGTTTACCAAAATTCTAAAACACACCCACACACACTACATCTAACCACAGACCGACCGGCCAGAAACGTAACCTCCATTTTTCATGTCGGTAGAAACGTTTAGAAATAGTTTAGAGGACAATGAGATGCTTTGTCTCATGACAATATGTGCCTTATGCAATGAAGGCACCATTAAGCATGGCAAAGGTCTCTCAACAGATTTCTATTTAATGACATTTAATGGAAGAATATGGCTACTTCTGATGTTCAAATATCCACGAGACTCGTCTTTAATTGTTCTGCAAACTTTATCTTATGTAAAACGTTACCATCCATACAAAGACATTAAACAACAAAAAATGTATTGCGTTAATGCGTATTGCTATATAACTGTTCCAGTTCTATTATATTAGTGTTGAACACGACTTGAGGATCCCCTCCACAATCAGCAGCTGCCGGAATCACAAAGCTTGATATCAGCCTAAACAGTTCTGGTTGCAAGAGGGTTTGTCATCACAAAATCGGTCACATGCTTGACATGCTTGGTCACGCACATCGCCAGAAAGCATTCTTGATTAGAAGCTTATAGGGATTTATCTCTTTAAATTGATTTCCTAAGAGAGCACACTCACTCACTCACTCACTCACTCACTCACTCACTCACTCACTCACTCACTCACTCACTCACTCACTCACTCACTTCGTCCTGCTAACTCGGAGCATTTCCCAAGAGGGTGAACGACGTGGAACACTCGTGATAGGTTAATCCAACTTGTCGCAAATCAGGGACTTTTATGAAATCACAAGTTATATCAGGGCATAACCAGAAGAGCTGTCAAATGAAACCGTTATTTTTGGTACCGCTCTCGTAATCTGAAAGACTGACAGCAGGGATGTGTTTCAGACTTTATTCAAGTGTATTTATTAAGTATTAAAACCGATCAAGAACATTAACATCCGGGCACACAGACCTAATCAGAGGTTTGGCTATGTTCCAGGAGGTAAGGCTGATTTGTGGAAGATGACATGACCTTCAGTAGCACTGATATTTATGTAGTTTGTTACCAAGTAAATATCTTCCATCCGATGCTTAAGAGGATATAGTTTGACATTTACATGGAGCAAGGCGTGATGCAGGCAAAGCTTATTGAAATCCACTCGACGTCGCTCAAACGAGATAAAAATAGTTGGACTAAAGACTCTAGATGTGAAATTGGCAGATTTTAAGATCAGAGTCTTTAGTCCTAAGTTTATTGTGTGGGTCACAAGAATGGCCTTCCAACCGTACTGCATGGCCATAGTGAAGTATCAAGATATTTCAATATAGTCACGGGGCAAATTCTTTTCAGTATCTTTCATCTCGAGAGTTATACTTTATCGTCTGAGTACAAGTTGACACGGTAAGAGTAGACGATTAACACACGTTTAAGCATTCGTGTATACACACCATCCGACTTAGATTGCTTCAGATGTATCTTACTTTTAAGTACGGTTGAAATAACTTAGGGGACTCAGCAAGTCACAACCAGGATTACAGCAGAAGACGTATATACATCAAGCATGTGACCGATTTTGTGATGACAAACCCTCTTGCAACCAGAACTGTTTAGGCTGATATCAAGCTTTGTGATTCCGGCAGCTGCTGATTGTGGAGGGGATCCTCAAGTCGTGTTCAACACAAATATAATAGAACTGGAACAGTTATATAGCAATACGCATTAACGCAATACATTTTTTGTTGTTTAATGTCTTTGTATGGATGGTAACGTTTTACATAAGATAAAGTTTGCAGAACAATTAAAGACGAGTCTCGTGGATATTTGAACATCAGAAGTAGCCATATTCTTCCATTAAATGTCATTAAATAGAAATCTGTTGAGAGACCTTTGCCATGCTTAATGGTGCCTTCATTGCATAAGGCACATATTGTCATGAGACAAAGCATCTCATTGTCCTCTAAACTATTTCTAAACGTTTCTACCGACATGAAAAATGGAGGTTACGTTTCTGGCCGGTCGGTCTGTGGTTAGATGTGGTGTGTGTGGGTGTGTTTCAGAATTTTGGTAAACATAACTCAAGACTTTTTGATTGATTACAATGATATTTCATATGTGGGAAGGTCTTCAAAGGTCAATGTCAATTCTAGTCTCCTAGTATGTGACCTTGGTACTGAATAATAACTTCCGGTTTTGGTATCTTTTGTGCTTGATGTCATATGGTCTTGATTTTTTTAGTGGCGGATGGCTTCTTTTTTAAGAGTGGTGTAGGTTTGCCCCCTGGCAGCCTGCTATGAAACTGCAGGGGAGTTTTGATCAAAGTCTTTCAAGAAGGATAAATGAACAAAAAACGAATTTCCATTGTATTCGGTATTCAGGTTATTTATTTATCTATTTATTCAACTTCCCAAATTTAAAACAGCAAAATCTGAAAGGCGCCGACAACAGATACACAAATGTTTTTCCACGGGGTCGCCCCTCAAATAAAACTATAACTAGAAAGGCAACATTTGCAGGAGCATATGCAACATGTTTCGCCCATTTCCCTTCCCATGCAAAAAGTGACTGCGGCATCGAGGCTTACGTTTGTTATATGTCTGCAATGTTGGTATTCGAATAAATAATTGAATTGAAGACCATTCAGAAATGGCTCTCTCCCAATTTGAAACCATATGCATGAATGGGCTCTTCCAGGCGCCCATATCCATACTGGACCATTAAAAAACACCTCCACCAAACAAAACTGGACCTTTTTGATAAATCAACCAAGCCCAAAATTGAATTTAAAAAAAATGTCCCCCTCATACAAGAATGGACTCTTCCAGCTATCCATACACCAACACGTGTCATGCAAATTTCAGAATGTAAACAAGTGAAATCTTGCTGAAGATCTGGATTTCTCCTGCCGAAGAATTTCAGCAATCCGAGAGTCCAGACAATTGTTCATTACGCAGCGAACAGTTCTTCGAACCAACTCTGGTTTTGCAAAGGTTTCACAAATGTCTGCTAAACGTACCGCAAATTTCTGGTGCGTATTTCGTGACCTGTACTCTAACACTGACATACCACCATTAGAAAACATTGCTAAAGAAAGGATACACAACCAATTGTAGGGATATGAGCTTACTCTTGGTGTAAGTGAAAAAATGTTATTCCTGTATGTAACTGTGTTATGTATGATTGTATGCACACACAGAGAGGAATATAACGTTAGAGCAATAGATTTATGTCGAAAAACACCACCAGAAAAGGCGTAGATTTTGAACGTTCTCAATTGCACATAACTTCATTAGGACACAAAATTAACACTAGAAAGGCAACATTTGCGATAGCAAATACACAATATTTTCTCATCTCCCCCCCCCCCCCCCAATGTCCCCCGCTCAATAATTACGCGCATAAATCACAGGTCAGGTCCACGTGGGACTTGGGGTCACCGACCTCTAGGTTTACGTTCGCACCTGGCCATATGAATAAAGATGTGACCATATATGGCAACACCATATATGGTCATAGGAGAAAACGTGCCGATCTTCTCCCCAAAGTTCCCTCCAAAATCGTTTTTTGAAGTAGTGTATACCGAAAGTGCGAATGGGGTTCTTTGAATATTTGTTCAATGTACCCCCATAGCAAATTTCTGGTCATTTGGATGGATCGATGTATTTCCAGAGCACAAGGAGGCCAAAATGTATGTTTGAGTGAGTGTGCTCTCTTAGGAAATCAATTTAAAGAAATAAATCCCTTATAAGCTTCTAATCAAGAATGATTTCTGGCGACCAAGATGTTTTTGATGTCATTCAGCCTTAGTAAGATTAAGGGAGTACCGGACCCTTAACCTTAATTTGTACTAACTGTGAGAAAAGAAATGTTGGAAACATAGAATTCATTATCATAAATGGTTTTTGTACTCGTCTCCATTAATATTGGATATATGGAATTCATTATCATGAATGGTTTTTGTACTCGTCTCCATAACAGTGTTGTTATATTGCGGAGTTCGGCATATAATCTTATCTAATGATAAGAGATAAACAATTTTATTTGTATTGTATTGACCCCATTTTTGTCTATACCGTAACCTGAAACACAAATTTTTTTCCCAGGTCTTACTTTTTGTCCCAAGGGTTGTTCAACATTCAGAAATGGTGACCATAACATGTCCAGAACTCAAAATATATCAAAACCGGAAGTTCAGTACCGTAGAAAGCCTTCGTTTTCCCAACCCCTACCTACCTAACAAATGTCATAAGGATCTATCCACGGATTCTCGAGTTATGTTGTCCACACACACACACACACACACACACAAACTAGATTTTCTCTACCTAAATCATTCATCGGGCAAAGCCTTTTATAGCGTTATTCATAAATTATGCAAATGGCGCCCTGATCTGCATAAGATATGCAGCGTTCATAGGTAGACAGCCCAGCTTTTTCCGCAGATCCTATAGCACATGGCCTTTCTACACACAAAGAAGAAGGTGAATTAAACGTAAGCACCGTTTCAGTAACATTGCACACATGTACACCCACACCCACATAGTGCACACACGAGCAGGGGAAAAATAACCTCCGGCGGTAAGTAAGCACCACCTACACACGCACTTTGACTCTGTGTCTACTTTGTCGGAAACATCATCTCACTACAGGCAGCAACAAGGCTTTTGGATAACGTCACTAGCCATTAGTTGCTAAGTACCGCTTCAGTTACCTTGTCAATGTGGGCGTGTTCTACATCTATTAGCACAAACCCCCGGACCTGCCCAGCGCCATAGGAGCAGAGACAGGGACAGATGGTCCGGAAGCCGGCAGTGACTAACCTGCTTCATAAACATTACGTAAAGACGGTGCCTGGTCATTCGTACGGTACGTCTCTGAACAACAGGTTCTTTGTCATTTCTCTGCAGGAGGATAAATAGACGGAAGAGCTCCATTGAAGAACTACAAGAAGGTGACCCACAGTTCCTTACATCAGCGGTGTCTGTGCTGATCATTTCCCCGCCATAAAGGCTTAGCTCACGGTGGTCAGAAATAGCGGCATGAGGTACTTTCATTTTCTTGTTTGACTGGGAATAGCCGTTTTTATGGGGATTGTATTGTATTTTCGTGCATAAGTGTGTTCATGTGCATTGATTTCAGTTTCTGATAAACCCATTTGTTTGTTTTCTACTTTAAAAAATCTGCAAGAAATGATATGAAACATAGAGTCGTTTGATTAGATATTTAACATTGGGTTTTGATTCGCAGATATAATGCTTCAAGCTCTATACCAAAACGTTGCCGGTGAATATATCTAGCCTTGTGTCAGTTGCTTGACAACCACATGTAACCACCTTTATCAATATGGATTCAGGTCACTTCCGGTATTTCATGCTATACGGCTCTTCGCCCAGCCTATAAGGTAAATTATTTGATATGCTAGAGTGAGCATGAACGAAATACCGTATAATGGTAAAAGAAACATACGTCTTTAAAAGCTCGCCTTCCTCCGTAAAAGAAGTAACGCAGTAGAACTGAATATGGAGTTGAAAGGATCTGGCAACGCTACCACCTCAGTGGAAGCATAGAAACTATTCATCTAATGATTCTGTGATGCTAGTAATGAGAGTGGCAGAGGATAGAGTGAGGTGGAGAAGGATTGTGGAGGATCTATTCATGGTGCCCCAACGACCCAAAAAGGGGTCAAGGGATTGTGAGGTTAGGTGATGCAAGTAGTAGCTTTCAATATAATTTATTACCTGTGTCAAATGATTAGAAAGTACCTTTCAAAATCACGGCCTTGGAAATGGTATCCATAGGTTCGTGCGCATTGATATGTTCCACTTTTATTATCATGGCGTCATATATCTGAAAGATACCCAGTATAATGTGCTGAAGTAGCAAATGCTTAAATCAACAAATGGTATGAATGTTATGTCTGGTTACCAACGCCAAACAAGAAGCACAAGTTGACCCATTACAGATTAATACAAAGATAACAATATATTCACATTGTTTCTTCCATAGCAACGAGATACGGACAGATGTTGGAATGAAATGATCTTTTTAGTTAGAAATGTTCTTTCTTCTTGGCTTGACTTCGCTGACGAAGATTCCAGGGGTTAGAAATGTAGCAGTAAGACAATTAATCTCTTCATCAGACATGCAACAGTATTCTAGAAGGCAGCTGTTACAATTATCTTGCGCTAGTAAAAGAACGATCGATATCAATGATAGCGGCGCAACGCCCTGCTGTGCCCCAAATTTCCTATTGACATCAAACATTGCTAGCCTGAGTGTCATCCTGTTTCAGTTCCAGGCTCTACCTTCACCGAACAGCTAAAACAGGATGACACTCAGGCTAAAACATTGCACTTAACATGGAAAGAATGTACAGTTATAACATATGGATACATGGCCAAGCTATGGGCAGCATGCATGTCTTAAGAGTTTAGAAATTATCTTGTTCACTCCAGACGCCTGGATATAACTCCTGAAAGCTTCAACTTCGGCTGTCATTGATACGTGCCGACTGTAACACCTGGTTTCACACAGCTTACAGGCAGTCTCGTACAGTCCGACTGCACCCGCCTTTTTAATCCCCTATCATGAGAAGTTTCTGCCTACATTTGGCAATTCTGTATTCCGTGCCAGTTACAATCAATACTTCCGAAACAAATTTGTAACTAGATTTATCTTATTCAGAATACTTTGCTGTATTTTACGCAAGTTTAACAAAATGCAGATTGGCAAGTATCAGGTGCAGTACGTTATTCAGTGGCTCCAGAGGGGAGCAAAATGTTTAAATGCTTCAACTTCAAGTTCAAGTGTTGTCATCAAACAACTACCACACATAAAGGACACTTGCGCATTCTATCATATGTGATAACATCTCGCCTTCGACTTTGTACTATTCCATCTTGATGATCATAAAACCGTGGAGCCATTTGTTCTGGTCCTCTGGGTGCTGCTGCTTGCTGTTTATGGCCGAAAAATCAATGCTGACTAAAAAACACGTAAGTGACGGAAGATCACACTAAACTGCAGGGTGATGCATGATTACAGGTGGTTACATTCCCAGGCAAGTGCTTTAAAACTTCTCTTCTAAAGGTTGATCTTTCCAGGTCAAATTTTAAGATTTTGCTGGACACAACATGTCTTCCACGTTTTGAAGTTTGCCTTGGTTTAACGTGACTTGGTTTTTTTCTCCATGAAACCGAATCCCTTTCTACAAACATGTCCCTGTTCTTTGAATGTTCCTAACATCTGATTTATCAATAGAAAACCGAGAACCGAGGGACCGAGAAAAATACGATTCGGGAAGGTTGTCACATTGGAAGGTGGTTGCCTTATTACCGCAAGGCTAGATATTCATTGCATAAAAAGGTACTTCTGAAGGCCACCTATCAGTGCTAGAATGTCAACATCTACATGGCAATGACTAACTTGCACATCGCTCTGCGCTTTCCCCATTAGCCTCATGATCCACAATTACTAATAACAATAACTCATCACTACGACACGAAGATCAATAAAGTCGGCAGACGCAACAACACAAGAACCTTTTTTGAATGTTAAGTCCGGAGACCCAGCAGGCAAAACTTATTTTCGAAGCTTCAGCAATTACGGCTAAAGACTTAGGTACCTTACAGACATCAATCACCCGGCTAGTGTCTGTTATCACCATGGGCGTTCTAGCAATGGAACAGATCTGAAATTTTCCACAAACTGTTTAAAGTGGACGTATGATCTGATTTGCACAATTTATGACATAACCCGTCTAACTAAGTGAACTGTGTCATAAATATGAAAATTCCCCCATTTTCTGTTTTAGCATTATAAAAAACATCATAGAAATAAGGTCCTCCCCTGCTGAAAGGACAACCCTTAGTAACCTTCCCTACTGAAATTACAAAAACCCAAGGCATGATAATTTAATCCTTAAATATTAACGTAAGTTCAGCTTAAACCGGGATTTCCCGATACGATTTAATTGAGACAAATCTGGCAAGACAATAAACGATCTTTTTTTCCTGTTATTCTGTCAACATCATAGATTACCTTTGTCACTTATGCTATCTTTGATTGATTTTCCCTCTTGTCGTGCTGATACCATAATATTGCAATTTGAAACTACCGTCCGTCGGACTGAGGGTGACCGTGCTCTCCGACAGGTGCTACCATTTTTCCGGGGGAGGGAAGATTCGTCATGATTATCTTACCGCTGAGTACCTTTGATGCAGCAGCTATTGTTCCTTTATTGGCATGAAGAGGGTGCTAAGTATTCTCCAAGCAGAGGTTTCCGTCTAGTGGGGTAGGAGTGTCCGGGATTTTTACGTTCCTCTTCCTTCACACAGGCAGTCTCGTACAGTCCGACTGCACCCTCCTATCTAATCCCCTATCATGCGGAGTTTATGCCTACATTTGGCAATTCTGTAATCCGTGACGGAAGAGGAACGTAAAAAATCCCGGGCACTCCTACCCCACTCGACCGAAACCTCTGCTTGGAGAATAGATGCTAAGGATATAAAGGTTTTCAAGTCAAAAGAAAAGACAACAAAACGGCCGCACCGCACGCATCAGCCCTTCGGTAACAATCCGTTTTTTGACTCAGTAGAACGTCATTCAAAGTCGATCTCACCGTCATGGTAACTTTTATATTACATGTTTCCATCGGGACGTTAACGGGATGCCGTGGCCATGCCAATACTAATATGTCCATGTGTTTCTGGTTGTGTTAGCAACAAATTTTGACTAAAATATCGCATTCAGTCCATTATCACACACAGAATTTAGACAAAAAGGTGTTCCTTTGTCGTCTAGTGAATAACAGAATTCTGCGTAATTAATATGGCGGCGGTAAAATACACCAGAGTGCCGTAGGTTGCAGCAACAAAGGCGTTCTTGATGATTGATCACACTTCGAGTCCAGTTGCGGGTTGGCAAAGGAGATTTTGATAAGTTGTCTAATTGTAAATGATTGTGTTAGCAGGAAGCGGATGTGACATTTGTCTTTAAGTTATAAACCAACGAACATATTTCTGAATACCCGGTTTTAATCAACAATCACGGTTTTATATTTCCCTGCCGTTTTATGTGTACTCATTTCATACTAACGTTTTAGCATTTTCTAATCAATCATGCAAATGACTTTCCTTTCACCATAATCTATGTTGAACCGTCTTCACCTTTACCCAACTTCCAAGCATGAAATTCTCATCATTGGCTACCTTTTTATCATAGCAATTTCTCAGCAATTATGCAGATAGGTCCTCATAGCCATTTGAAACCCTTCAGTTTCTGATGTTCCAAATGGCGACAATGATTTGGACGACAGTGACATAAGACTCTGTAGTTTTTCCCAATAAAAGTTTGCTGATTACTGCATTCCAAATGAGACCCACAACTTCGTACTTCCTCCTTGTTTGTAGTGTATAGATTATTTCTAGTACATCCTCCTGTCACGGTTCACGACCTACCAACTCTGTGGCTGTCTCCTTCTTTCTAAAGTTTGAAGACAGAAAGTTGTATTTTCTAAATGCCGTGATATCCCCGAGTGTTGAAGAATCCAATTCTTGTAATGAAAGTTTTACACGTTAAACCCTTCCATCTTCATCAACTAAGACAAATATTGAAAGATATATTTATCCAAAAATTCAATTCAGCATTAAAAACAAAGGAACAAGAAGGAAATCAAGGCAACAAGTTAAGGACATACAAAACATTCAAAGAGATGTATGACAAAGAACCATATCTTAACATTCCAAATTTCAAAAATCGTAGAGCCATGTGTAAACTATGTATCAGTGACCATTCATTACATATAGAATCTGGCAGGCATAGCCGTACCCCTCTACATGACAGATTATGTACATTTTGTAATAACTTACGTATTGGAGATGAAATGCATTTCTTACTAGACTGTGTATTGTATGAAAAAGAACGCCAGTCACTGTTCAAATCAATTCAGATTGACAAGAGATGTAAGACAATATCAAAGCAAAATACTTTTTGATACTTGATGTCATGCACAGATGTTAATGTAATGGACGAAGTATGTAATTATGTCGCCATGTGTTTTAAAAAGAGAGAAGCCACTAGAACCTAGATATACAGTAGGACATTTAGTAGAGTGCTTAGTATTGTACTAGACGTTAACGTTATTCTTATTATTCTATTCTGTCAATTTCCCCATGTACATGTATGGACCCCTGTGGCCTCCAGTGCATTTATCCCCCTCGGGAATGAACATGCGATAAATATTATTATCATTATTATTATTAGTTTTTCCGTACACAACACTCATCAACAAGCTTTCGGTCAGCCCTCTGACTCTTCTTAAGGTAGAATCATGATTCGAAGCCTCGGTCACGTGGCATATATCTTAAAGGCACCCAAAGCATTTTATGAGACATGAAAACTGGAAATATTGTAATAATAGCTGTAATCTTAATGAAATTGACAATTAATGCCACTGTTTACTACATTTGCGTTCAGATTTGTTATCAAAAGTGCGCAAAAACGGCACAAAAATAATCTACATGGTGATCTTTTAGTTTCACGCGCCTACTGTAAATACTGTAGATACCATAGCCCCAACCACCTCCGTCAAAACGTACAAATGCAAAATTAAAACATGAAAATGCAAACATTTGACGGACATGCAGTCACTCTCTCATTGGTCGAACCGCTAATTGTGATGGACAGTCAGGATCAGTCTATTAGGCATTGGATTTTCTATCAGTTCTCACCACACAACGGCATCGTATCTTTGCTTGTTTAGAGTCCATTCCAAGTCACCAAGAGGGTTGTTATTGTCATAATTTACAAATGTTTTCAATCTATTGTAATTATTTGTGTGAGAGATTTTATACTTTAGAAAAATTTTTAATGTGATTTCAACTTTATAAATATTCCTCCGGTTTTCTAAAACTTTATAAATATTCTTCATGTGGAATATGATATTTCTAACAGTTTCTAAATAATGGTAACAGCATTCTACCATTATTTACAATTCTTTACAATTTCTAAAAATTGTCTACCATTATTTGTAACATCTTTATAAATAGGCCAGAGGGCTGTGAAGAAAGCAATTCACACATCATTGCGAAGCATAGGGAAGAATGTTCTGCACAAAGGACCCAACAGTGTCCTGCAGTGAAATCTAAAGATATAACAAGAGTCTTAGGACCCAAAATCTCCATGAAACTTTGTTTTTTATTAAACCAGTTCCCCCCATTCTATATCGCTCAATGGTATGACCCACACCTGTTGGGGGGGGGGGACCCACTTTCGCTATAAAAAGCTACTACAAGTAAGAGATGGCAATGAATTGGACAACAACACTGCAAATAAAGATTTTCCTCATTACTTATGCAAATTAAGACAAATTTGCATAATTTGCAATTCATTGTATACATCTCTGTCTAAGCTACCTGCATAGTAAATAAGATGAAAATCTGTCACTCCTTTCTTCAGTTATTCTCCTTAAAAGATTTTGACAAATATGCCATTGCAGTTCCAGTGACACATACCAGGGGGCCCAAAATCGACCTTGACCTTTCTCCCCCCGACACCTACCCACATACCAAATATCATTACAATCTATCCCCACGTTCTACAGTAATGCTGACTTTACGCATCCGGTGACACAAACATACACACACGGTGACACAAACATACACACACGCAAACACACACGCAAACACACGGAATTTGCATAATTTGAACTTCAGTCTGTACATCTCTGTCCAACCTACCTGCGTACCAAATAACATGAACATCTGTCATTCCTTTCTTCAGTTATTCTCCTTTAGAACATTTTTACAAATAGGCCATTGCAGTTCCAGTGACACATACCAGGGGGCCCAAAATCGACCTTGACCTTCCTCCTCCCAGCACATACCCACATACCAACTATCATTACAATCCATCTACACGTTCTACAGTCATGCTGGCTTTAAGCATCCAGCGACACACATGCAAACGATTTACCTCCTTACTTATGCAAATTCAGTCTCATTTGCATAATTTGCACTTACGTGTGTACATCTCTGTCCAACCTACCTGTGTACCAAATAACATGACAATCTGTCTATCCTTTCTTCAGTTATTCTCCTTAGAAGATTTTTACAAATACGCCATTGCAGTTCCAGTCACACATACCAGGGGGCCCAAAATCGACCTTGACCCTCCTCCTTTTAACACCTACCTACATACCAAATATCAATCCATGTACATGTTCTACAGTTATGCTGACTTTAAGCATCCGGTGACACAAACATACACATAAACACCAAACGCACGCAAAACAGTATCTCCATGAAAAAAACTTTTTTCATGGAGATAAAAAAGCAGACAGAAGGGCCGGATTAGCACCTACTTGTATGGGGGCAATCACCATTCTACCATTATCTGCCATTTCCTACCATTTCTTGTAAATATTTCTAAACCTGAAAGAATCATTTAGATGTTTAGAAATTATTCAGAATAAACAGATTTTTGAGCAGTAACTTTCAAAATGTTTCTCAACTATCAACTGAATTTGAATAAATTCAAATTTTCATATTCAATCTTTTAGAAAAATTTAGAACTATTGTTGCTCAGATATTCTTTTATTAGGAATAATTCAAAAGTATTACAAATATAATTCAAAAACCCTCTTGGTGACTTGGAATGGACTCTAATGTCGATATGTAATGGTATAGTGTTATTGAAACTTACTATGTGTAGGAATGACTACAAATTTGAGTTTTTTTAATCGAGTTTCAATCCTCATAAAATGAAAAAAAAACTTTACTATGTTGATTACCGTCACAGATTAACCTTCATTTCACGGTTGGTTTCGTATATAGTGGCAGAATAGCCTTTTTTTCTGAGAACGACTGGTCTTATTAAAAGAAAATCGATCAAACCTTCTTTAAGTTCCTGTCCCTATAGGATGGTGACCTTGCGGATTGATTCTCATTTATCTATGGAAATGGCAAATAACACAAGTTATTATAGTATATCATAATAATAATAATAATGACGGGTTTATTCGCAAACAAGTGCAAACACATACCATTGCAGCCTTTCTCGGCTGAATTGGGGTATGGGACAAAACATTTCCTAAAATCTATTAAGATACATTCAATTGCTCATACAAGTTTTACCATAACTCAACACGACATTCCAAAACTATACACCTGAGTCAAGAACTACAAATCATTCAATAACTCTACGGTAAAAGGTAATGTGGTGTTCTTAAATCTGGAAGTTCTGCAGCTGAACTGTGTGAAGTTGTCCTTCGACCTTAGATCTCTACTTTGAACGCTTCCCCGTTTCGGAGGGAGCCAACTAGAGAATGTGGGGGATTTAGAGATCGACAGTGCAAATTTCATGCATAGATTACGGCATCTCAGGTACAGGGGAGTGAGTGACAGCTGTTCTAATGCTCTGTCATAGCTAACATAGTTTTTACCTAGAATCATTCGGCACTTCCTCTTTTGTACAGCTTCTATGTGGTTTGACTGGAGAGTAGTGAGACCAGGATGCCACACAGTTCAAGCATACACTAGCAAAGGTCTTACAAAAACACAGAAAACAAGCGGTAAGTCATAGTCAGCAAGTCCATGTTTCTTTAGGACACGTTCCAGATAAAGCCTACGGTTAACTTTGCTCACTATCGAGTTAACATGAGTGTACCACTTGAGATCGGCTTGCAGGATTACACCTAGAACTCTAGCAAACTGCACTACTTCCAACTCTGATGGTCCTACATACAACTGTGGAGGTGGGGGTGGGTTTCTCATAAAATATATAACCATTACTTTACATTTCACTGGATTAAGTTGCATGTAATTAGATTCAGTCCAGTGCACAAGTCCATCAACGTCCCTTTGCATCATCGTCTTATCTTACTAAAGAAGGTTAAAGTAGCATTTCCGCCAATATCATGTGGATAGGCCTTGGTTTGCGTGATTTATTTCTAATAATGTTTACCTTTATTTAGATTCCTAATGCTGCAACCATGAAATTCCTGTCATTTACCACTATGGCATTACATTATTTTCTCATTAGTTATTCAGAGGAGGGCCATTTGCATAGTTGATATATATCGATATTCCTCTATTTCTCACATATGTCACATATGCATGACTGAGAGTCCCATCATGTAATGCAGCGGATTTCTAAATTGTACATCACGTATATCATTACTTGACTTTGCATACCAAAATCACGGCGAAGGTAATTATCGCCAAGCTCAACCAAGGCAATACACGCAAAAAAAATAATTATTCCCCTGACAACTTGGGCTGGCGGCCCACGTTTGATCTAGTATCATCAAAACAACCTGCATTCGTTATTCGTGGTTATTTTTCCAACCTTTACACTTTGCCCAGGTTTATTTAACTTGTTAAGTCACTGTGATCTATCATCATCATGCCGTCCAATGAAGAACCGCACCGTTGACGACACAAGCTGTAGTGACGCGCGAATGGCGTTTGAATTAGGTTGGCTGCTCGATTACATTACCATTTTATCGTTCAAGTAGGGTAATTAGTTTGAAGAAATCAAAGCATGTATTGTTTGAAATATAAGCCTCTTGCAAAGGACACCATCGAAACTGCAATTGCTTTCCTAGTTATTGCCGGAAGATACCGAAAGGGTACTATGGCAGTGAGACCCACTCAGGGTTTGGTTAGAGATGATGTCAGAGATACAGGGCGAAATATTTATATGTCTTCTTTCTCGTGAATGATACAAGAGTAATGTATCGACTGCCAATCCGCATACAGCTTCCAATTCTGTCTCTATTGTTCCTATGTTTCATTTCAATGTTGGTATTTTGTCTTTTAAACAAGTGTTTGAGTACGAATGGAAACTGTAGTTAACAAAAAGTCAGATCCTCATATTTGATATCACGTTTGTGGTGCACTATACAAGCTTTTGTAAATTTGAATGTAAGTGTAAGTTTGAATCTAGGATTTCACAACAATGCGGACCCAACCATGTTAACAAAAAAAGCTTTTCACTAAATCATGACCGCAGGCATGCCACAGCATATGTCCTTAGCTCACAAAGTATTTGCTTTGTATTTTCTGTTTGCCATTTGCTAATGGATGTTGAAGAGCCATGCAAAACCAACTAATGGGCGTCGAGGGTAATAAGGACCGGCTTATGCCATTAGCTGATTGAAGTCCGGAAAACGATGATGAGAGTCTGTTGGTTTGACGCTGCCGTCACATTCACCGTAGGGCGTCGTACGATTTTGATATAGATGAATTTTCAAGCAGGCTGTGACAGAATCAACCGCAAACAGGGATCTTTTCCCGTAACTGGACAGCTGAATTCTGTACGACATGTGCACGACTCCCCAAAATGTCATCAGTTTGCAATCCCACGATGATCGTGCGACGATGTGAGCGAGCCCTTAGATTGTATTATCAAACCATTTGCACAATTGGTCCCTAACCAGGTGTCCATTCCACATATATAGGACATTCAAATAAGCATCCTTCCATGGATATTTGTTTGCCAACATGCGTAATTGAAATAACATATCACATCCTGTCCGACGCATCATGTTGCCTTATCAACGGAAGGCATATCCACAGGAGTGTGGTTATTTTGAGGTAGAGAGCAAAACAGGAAGGAAACTAGAAAGGCCGTCATTTGCTCCTGAGCAAATACAGCATGTTTAGCCATACTCCTCCTCATGCAAAAAATGGACTGTCCCAAAATAACACTAGGGCAAATTCAAATACTTCTGCCCAAAAGTGATCTTTTGCAAAGTAGTCCGAGTCCGTAATGGAGATTTCCCAATCTGACCCCCTATGCAAGAACAGACTATTCCACATGCAACCCCATTCATAATGGACCATTCTAAAATAATTCCACTAAAAAAACGGATCACCCCAGTCCAAAATTGAGTTTAAAAACAATAGTCCCTCCATGCAGGAATGGACTCTTCCAGTGGCACTTCCACACAATTTGGACCAGTCCAAAACCACATCCACTTAAACAAATGGACATTTGCATAAGTACCCCAGTCCAAAATACAATTTAAAAAATGTTCCCCGTTCAAGAATTGACTCTTCCAGCACCATCTTCATGTATAATAGACCAGTTCAATTACATTTCTACTAACAAATAGACTTTTCCACAATCGCTCCAGCTCAAAATTGAAAAAAAAAATCATCCCTTGTAAGAATGGACCATATCCATGCAAACTTGACCGGTCAAAAATATCCGCTCAAAAATGCACTCTTGCATAATCAATCCAGTCCAAAATTGAATTTAAAAAGATTAACCCCGTTGAAGAATGGACTCTTCCATACTATACATAATGATGTATATGAAGATTTGACAGGAGAAGAAGAAAAACAACATATTTAAACCATTGTATGAGTGAAATATAAAAATGTGACACCACTATGTTTGAATGGCTGCTTCAAGAGTATACATTTTGGTTTAGAAAGAACGAAAAAGTTGTTCATTTCAAAAATCGTTCTAAAGCGCTGTATGCTAAACATTTCAATGAGGGCCTGTATACATGACCAAGGCAGACACAAGCAAAATTTCACATCATTTTGGTTTAACGTTTAATATATAGGATCTTTGTTCTGAAAAGAGCCAAAAATCGAATAAAATAATTCTGAGTGATATGCCAAAAGTGTGAACAAAGCCCTGTACGCACATGTCCTAGGCAGCCCCATACCACGTTTGATATGAATACTAGCGCACCTGAGCCAGAAATGCAAGATAAATTGATTAAGTCAATTGGCCAATCAGGCGGTCGCATTTTGAAATGGCTTTCAACACTGTATATTGTATTGGAAGTGACAGAAGGGGCAAAATATTGTCGAAAAAGCCCAAAATAAATCGTTTTGAAGATGTGTATGCCAAAAAGGGAAAGGGAGTCCTTTAAATATTTGTTCAAGGCACATCTACACCAAATTTCAGGTCATTCGGTTGAAATACCAGGGCACAGGAGGCCAAGATATACATTTTTGGTCTGAAACTGGCCCAAAAAAATCAATAAAATCACTTTAAAGGTCCATATCGAAAAAACGTCCGGGGGTATTTGCCTACTCTACCTTTCTGCCAAAATCCAGGTCATTTGGTCGAAAAATGACAGAGATGAATTGATTTGAAGATTTGACAGGAGAAGGAGAAAGAGGAGGAGAAGAAACCTGACAAAAACAATATGTTGAGCTATACTAAGTATGGCTAAACATAATAAAGTAATGATGAAACTGTTTCTTTTGCCTTTTGTGATGATCCCATACTGTGACATACAGCATGTCGCCTAATAAACGGAACTATTGTCATCAGGATACATGAGTACCTGTAAGGTTATGTTCAGATACAAATGATGGAATGCACTCGGACTTTTTGCTGTGGTGAATTGGCTGCGCTCTCTATGGCATTATTTTCGTGTCAAAATTACATGTTTTGAAGTCTATACGTGACCTTTTGGGGGTCAATACGTCACGTATGCCAGGCTTACGTCACGTATGGAAAAACGTATGGAAACGTGACGTACATATGGTTCTGGAATTTCCGTGTCAAAATTGTGTATATGGCATCATATTATGGCATCATTTCCGTGTCAAAATTACGTACGTAAAAAACGTCACGTTTTTGGGTCTATACGTCACGTGAGCCAGGCCTACGTCACGTATGCCAAAACGTACGGATACGTGACGTACATATATGGTTCTGCAATTTCCGTGTCAAAATTACCTACATAAAAAAAACGTACGTTTTGGGGTCCATACGTCATGTATTCCAGGCAATACGTCGTACTTCAATAAGTTCACCATATTTTCTTTGTTTGTTATTGTTGCTCCGTGAAATGAGGCATACCTCCTGCAGGAGTATTGCAGTTAGTTGGTTTTACATGTTCGCAGCTAAAACTCACGGTTCCCTTTGTAGTATCGGCATGTGATTTGTCACGTCGTCTGTAGGTATGCCCGTGATGATGCACGTTTTTTGCATTTTGCCGTAGCTGTCTTTATGGTTAGTATAATATTTCAGAAGCACATTCTATATTATTACTCCGTGAAAGGAGGTAACGTTATACCTCCTGCAGGAGTATTGCAGTTACATGTACTTGGTTTTACATGTTCGCAGCTAAAACTCACGGTTCCCTTAGTTGTATCGGCGTCTAATTTGGCACGTCGTCTGCAGGTATGCCCGTGATGATGCACATTTTTTTTTCATTTCCGCCGTAGCTGTTTTTATGGTTAATGTAATTTCAGAAGCATCCCTATATTTACTCCGGGAAGGAGGATGACCTCCTGATGGGAGCATTGGAAATGCGTTTGTTTGCACGTTCGCAGCTAACTTAACATAACCTAATTACGTGCGGGAGCAGTTAACGTCCAATTTGGGTCATGTCCACATGTCGAGGTGTATTATGCCGAAGCCTGTTCTCATGAGCAACAAAGAACGTCATAAGTATGATCCTTAGCCTGGATCTCTCTCTTTTATACAAAACAATGAAAAAGGTTTACGTCCAGCGACATAACAGAATAAACTCCTGAACCAGTAACAACAAGTTGCACGGAAGCGTCATGCATGACGTATTTCATATGAAATTCGACACCGCATATTTCATCATGTTTTTTCCTAACTTACACGATAGCTAGTATCTTTTAAACGTAGCTGACATTAAACCTTTCTTTGATATTCAGACTATCCATGGTGATTCGAGGTTTGAAACTCTTGCCAATTTTAGGAAGGTTTGATATAACCTAGCGACCCCCGCTCAGATAATACATTTTTGCACGGCATGACATAATGGCCATGCGTTTGTCACGTGAACGCCACGTGCTGCCGATGTCGGGGAAATTCATAACACAAACATTGCATTCAGCCATCGCGTCAGGCAAGCGGATGGACAAACATAATGACTTTACTGTCATTTGTCTGTAGACTACTTTCGACAGTTACTGTGCAGTTTTTCCTTGTCTATGCTCTTCAAGCATAACGCTAGAATGGAAAAAAAACGACGTGGACGATAATGGGTTACCCTAGCACAATTCCACACCATAAACCCCAGTATAAATACATGCTCGCTCGGCGTTAAACAGGCGGAGAAAAACTTACAGACCATGCATTTTTCTTGTTAGAGGAGCTGATATTTCTTCCCATTGGTTTAACATTTGGCTCTGTCCGCGCGGTTTTAAGATAAATAGCTCTTTGAATAAATCGGACGTTAAATGGTAACGTTACGTTAGAACTCACGATTCCGTTGTCGCATTAGTGTGTAACTTGGCATATCGTTTGCCAGGTTGGGAGTGGTGATGCGCGATGTCTTTGTTACATCATAACTGTTTTTATCGTCAATGTTATGTCGTAATTGCACCCCTCTATTGACGCGCATGTGGTACTGCCCTCCCATAGAGACCATGCTTTAAATCCGTTCCGCATCGCCGAATGTCGTAAGCAGATACAGGGTAGATTCTTTCGCTACTTGCTGTGATCGTATAGTCACAGTTACATGATAAAATAGACAACGATATGCCAAGTAACATACCAATGCGGCAACGGCAAATCCGGAAGTTAAGGCGGGTGACCGCCTGGCCTCCCAGTCGAACAGCAAACGGCTATGCGCATCTGTTCTGCGAGAAATAGTGCATCAAAATAAAGATGACATACAATGGATGCAACATTTGAGTCCTGAGCCTTCATTAACAATCATCCAGTATGGTGGCACATAACTACACAATCAATCACAATATACCGTACAAAATATACCAGAATAGTCCCTAAAAGTGAATCAGGGTCTGTGACTTCACACCCTACATCAAGATCCATTTCATGCCTATCTGACAACTAGCAAATCAATAACAAAGGAAAACTAGAGTTCGGCGATCCCATACCTTCGCTGAATGGTGTCAACTTGTATGAAAGATGTGTTTGAAAGGTGTGTTATGGATTGAATACTTAATGTATGATGATGTTCACCTTTATTTAAGTTCTGAATGCAAGTATCAAATTACCGTTATTTACAACTTTGGAATCAGGGCATGTTCTTATCAATTAAGCAAACTAGAAAGGCAACATTTTCGAGAAAATGCAGGATATCCCCTCCCATTTCCTACAACTGAAATATGTCAACCTTAGCATTTACTATAAGGGAATTATGAAGTTTCTGCCTGAATTATGGAAAGGAGGCTGCATTAGCATAAGTTATGTCCAGGTGTATTTAACCTTCCTTAAGGTACCTACATTTGAAGTATGACATCCGTAGCATGTACCGTAAGAAAAATACAAGTTTCTGCATGACCTCATTAGCATAATTTATGTCCAGGTGTATTCACCCTTCCTAGAGGTACCTACGTCTCAAATATGGCATCCATAGGATTTACCGTAAGGGAAATACACGTTTCTGCATAAATCATGCAAATGAAGTTCTCATTAGCATAATTTATGTCCAGGTGTATGTACCTATTCGAAAGGTACCTACATCTTACATATGACATCCAAAGTATTTACCAGAAGGGAAATATAATTTTCTGCATGAATTATGAAAATTAGGTCATCATTAGCATAGTCTATGTCGAGGTGTATTCACCTTTCCTAAAGGTGCCTACATCTCAAATATGGCATCCATAGCATGTACCGTAAGGGAAATACAAGTTTCTGCAAAAATTATTCAAATGAGGTCCGCATAATTTATGTCCAAGTATATTCACCTTTCCTAAAGGCACCTACATCTCAAATATTACATCCGTAGCTTTTACAGTAAGGGAAATACAAGTTTCAGCAAAAATTATGCAAATGAGTTTATCATAAACATAATTTATGGCCAGGTGTATTTACCTTCCTTAAAGGTACCTACATCTCAAATATAACATCAGAACCATGTACAAGGTACATATAACTTTCTGCAATACCATTTGTAGAGCTACCACCTCACATCTACTTGGTTTTGGGAAGAAGATGAAGAAAAAGAACAGGCAAGCAAACTGGGCTCCAGTGACGTTCCATGAGGAGCACTCCCGGGGAAAGTAAGTCTCCCGCCCGCAGGCCTGTCAGTGCAATTTAACCTGAATATATAGACATAATAGCAAATTGAAAGGGAATTTCAACTTTTTCTCATTAATCATGGAAAGAATGACCTGATTTGCATCTCATTATGTTAATCATCACTAATCGTTTCTACCTGCCCAAAACAATAAAGATCCACCAAAACCTGCTTTAGTTATCCTCCTCCAAAATTTAGATAATAAACTGCCTCCTGTAGTACCGTAGGAACCCCCCCCCCCAGAAGACCCACCTTCGAACCTTCGTTTCCCCTACCCCCAACAACCTACTAAATTTCATCACGATCCAGTAAATCTCTCTCGAGTTATGTCGCAGACAAACTAATTGTCAAACACAAAACTTCCACTACAGCGCCAAAGGAACGCCGCAGAAAACCCATCTTCGAACTTGACCTTCGTCTCCCCAACAGAAACTTACCTACCAAAAATCACCAACATTCGACCTTGTCTTCGAGAGTTATACCGGCGACACCATCACTCCACAAATCCAGACCAATCGCATACCCTTCTGCCTCACGGCGAAGGCAATAACAAAACACCTTAGCTATAATGTACACACTGTAACTACTTCACGGAGAATTGTGTCCTATGAACTCTTGTTAGGCATTTGGATCTGTCCTTTTGCACGGCAGCAGTAAGAACTTTAGGCAGACGTCTGGTGTGTTCCTTAATGAGAACCAGCTGTCTTCTTTACTGTGCCGTAGATGATGGGCAGTCGTCTCAATGTGTTCGCAGCTAAAAGTCAGGGTTCTCTTCGTTGTGTTTGTATGTAATTGGGCATGTCGTCTGCTATTATGTCGGTGATGTTGTGTTTGATTTACCGTGTCAGTTTTTATATTTAAGTAAATGCAATATTTCATACACGAACAGAAAGGCTCACAATCCTATTCAGACAGTCATCAAAATCATATATTTCTATACCACACAGCACAGTTTACACTTGGCTCCTTCTCACATAGGACTTTCTAGCCGGGCTTCAAAATATTGTCCGTACTACTTTGTACCCATTGGGTCGCCCATTGATATTGTATTATGCGGTCTTTACCATGCACAACATAAACTGATGACGTCACCAGAACACGTTCACTCTCTAGTGTATGTGACGTTTGTAACGTACATACGTAACGCAACATAAGTCATAACACACGTAACATAACGTTAACGTTGTGCGTTTGATGCGTTAGGTTAACGTGTAGGACTTGCATACGTTACGTTAACGTGATGCGTTATATTAACGTAAAGGACTACGTTACGTTAACTTGGAGCGTTATGATAACTATAACTACGCTATGTCAACGTAGTGTATGTGACGTTTGTAACGTCACATACGTAACGCAACATAAGTCATAACATACGTAACATTACGTTAACGTTGTGCGTTTGATGCGATAGGTTAACGCGTAGGACTTGCATACGTTACGTTAACGTGATGCGTTATATTAACGTAAAGGACTACGTTACGTTAACTTGGAGCGTTATGATAACTATAACTACGCTATGTCAACGTAGTGTATGTGACGTTTGTAACGTCACATACGTAACGCAACATAAGTCATAACATACGTAACATTACGTTAACGTTGTGCGTTTGATGCGATAGGTTAACGCGTAGGACTTGCATACGTTACGTTAACGTGATGCGTTATATTAACGTAAAGGACTACGTTACGTTAACTTGAAGCGTTATGATAACTATGACTACGCTATGTTAACGTAGTTTGTTATGATAACTTGAAAGAGAGGAATATCGATAGATATCAATTATGCAAATAATCTGCATGATTAATGACAAAATTCTATAATTCCATAGTTGTAAATGATAGATTTTCCATTCTTACAGCATTTGAGAGTGGGAGTGAGAGTTAGTATATGTGGGCATGAGGGCCTCATTTAGATAATCTATGAGGATATGGTACAATAGCCTCCTTTGCCAAGATAACTTTCATACTTTGAACAACTAGTGTTATTTCGATAGAGAAAATGATTAAGTAATATAATCTATGCAAACGTGGTCACTATTTGCATGATATATGAGAATTATTCATGATATATCACTCGCAAAGGCGAAGGTATGAGGTCGCGGATCTCTAGTTTGACACGTGATTCACTTGCGTTGAAATAAGAACTATTGATTGATGTGTTTTCGTAGGTTATCAACACCTTGACGCCATTCGTAGGAGAATTTTCGCACCACCGCTGTGCGTGCACTGTTGATTGCTTGTCTAAAACCCAATTCCATCTTTTGACGTCATAAGGTGCCTCATTTGCTTTGAGCATTTTTCATTTCCAACAACCAACCTACAGGAGATCTATTCCCTCTTCGCAGATAGAAGATTCTCGTGTTAGATTGGACGTTTGTTCCACATCGCATAACAGTGAAAATATAATTGTTAATCTATGTTCCTTACAGATAGATGCCATGTCATTGACTGGATAACAGACACGGTGCCTGTAACAATGACTGACGGACAGGAGAAACGATGGTTCATCCTGACAGTTCTGCTGACCTGCAGCTGGCAGCATGTTACAGCGGATATGCCTCATCACAACCGGTACCGAGGTACAGTATTTCTTTAACCACACAATTCGCTATCGTATTTGTACATGACAGTTTATTTTTTATTTGCAGCAAGAAATTGGTATGGTCAGATAGCACCATTAAATGATGAAAATGAGATTCGTGATATGTTACCGGCCGAAGGTAAGTAACATGGGGCTGGGTGATACCAGATTAGAGACTAATAGAATTGAGCATGACCGCATGTCTTGTCAGGGTTTTTCTTTTATATCAATTACATTTTTACGACTGGAGGCCTATACTGGCTGAACGATTTAGGATATTCTCACTGTGATTGCCCAGGGCATGTTTGGGAAATATTATTCTCTGGCAAACATGGTCACTTGACGTGCATCATTCATAAATTGTGCGTTCTAGATTTCATATGCCTTAGGAAGGAAGACATCAGTCGCTGTCGCATGACATCAAAACGCATTGAACTTTTGTTACTGGTTATCACAAATATTGACAGCGAGACATTTTTGTGAAATTGACATTTTCAAAACATTACGACCTGAATAGTGATCCTGCTGACAACGTTCTGAATCTTCGATATTTTATTAGGCCTAATCCGGGGAGGGAGACAGTCGATAAGTCTCTTACATTTCCCACAGGGGTCCATCCGTGGTGAACGGTTATTATGTTTAGCCATAAGTATGGCTAAACATATTGTTTTCTCTCATGTTTCTTCTTCTTCTTCTTCTCCTCCTGTCAAATCTTCAAATCGATTCATCTCTGTCATTTTTTGACCAAATGACCTGAAATTTGGTACAGAGGTAATGTAGGCAAAAACCAATGTGCGTTCTTTTCCTTTTTTTGATATTGACCTTGAAAGTGATTTTATTGAGGTTTTTAGGCTATTTTTAGCATATCTTGGCCTCCTGCGCCCTGGTATTTCAACCGAATGACCTGAAATTTGCTGTATATGTGGCTTGAACAAATATTTAAAGGACTACATTCCCATTTTTGGCATACATATATTCAAAACGATTTATTTTGGGCTTTCTTGACAATATTTGCCACTTCTGTCACTTTCAATACTACATATGACCTACAGGTCATTGACCCCTAGTGCCTTGCACCTGGCCAAGCTGGAAGTTTGCTTGCGAGGAGGAAAGACCGGACATAAACATTTAACGTGATTATCGGGAAAACACCATGTTCCCTTAAACTCAGTGGTTAAATTGCAGTTTAGGAAATTTTATAACAGAAAACAAGTTAAATCAATGATTTTGTGAATGTTTATTCTAGCATTAGTTATTCCAGATATTTTCAAACTCCAAATTCTTCAACACAACACGGGAGATCGTTTCTCCTCAGACTGGCGCGACACTCCTGTCAAAATTGATTGATGATCTCTCTCTGCCGCCGACTTCATACATGATCAAAGGCGGGTGGTAGGCGGTGCGCGGGGAAACTTAAACATATAATGTAGCGAAGTGTTGCACAAGGAATTCTCACGCTGAGGGGTACATGAAATAATGCTTACAAAATAGACCTCTATGAATCGGGCTACATTCAGCAATGGTAGACGGATTCGGGGCATGCCGCGCAAAACACATGGTCTCACTGGGGACAGGCGTTTTGGTCCCGCACGTTGTCGCAGCGGTGCGTCGCCGCTACGCGATCGAAAGCACGCCGCTGTCTGTCTCGGACCAACACGCGTCATCCGTGATGTGTAGCGTCCACCACCAGGCCTTCCTACATGTCCTACGTACGGGCGTATGGATCGTAGAATTCGGCAAAAAAGGAATGATTAGGCCAGTAGAGTCAGTCCCCGGTAAGGTCAATGATTCGCCCCTTTGCGCTAGCTTGTAACGTTAAATGAATGTACCCTCTGGTGGCCAAACTTCACTGACAAACTTTCTCCCTATTATCATCATGAGCTTGCGTTAGTCTGGTACTAGTGACTATTATGTGCCGGGAATGTTTATCTATCGCACGCCTTGGAAGGAAGTTCAACCATGATATATGGTCGGCCGTTGCGAAAATTTGGAATCCCATGCTGTTGATTTTCGTGATTGAATCTGTAAAAAAATATATTTTCATGTCGTTCATGTTTTTGGGACGGACGCCGGGACGGGGTGAATTTTTTCTATCATTTTCGTCCCGTTAGTAATGCAAATCGAATCGTGTTGCACAAGAGGCAAAACACTAAAAACGTGGGTCTTGTGGAGTGTTTTGGAGCGGGAAAATGCCGGATATTAGCGGTGCCGAACAGTGTACATCGTCGCGCGCGGGTGACGCTCCGTCAAAACAAATCCGCTGGTGGTCTAGCGCGGCCACCGAAAATAGGCAGAAACACACAGGAGGACTTAGCACCTTCGTTTATGAGGGCAATTGTGAAAATCTTTTGTTACAAATTTTTCGAACATTGAAACATTTGGATAGATGGTTTGAAACTGTTCTAAATAAAGAGATTTTTGTGTAGTTACGTTCGAAATGTTTCCAACGTATGTGAAATAAGTTCAAACATGTTATAAGTTTCAATTCTAATTGTTTGAACACTTAAGAACTATTGTGACTTAGACATCCTTTTAATCAAAATAGTTCAAACATATTACAAATATTATATTAAAACCCTCTCGGTGACTTTGAATTGACTCAAATATGTTGTTTTTGGTCATTTCCTTCGTCTCCTGTCAAATCTTCATATGTATACTATGGAAAACTTCATTCTTCCCTGGGGTTGATCTTTTTTAATTCAATTTTGAACTGGGTTGATTATGCGCAAGAGTGTAATTTTCAGCGGATATTTTTCGACTGGTTTACATGGAAATGGCACGGAATATCCCATTCATGCAAGGGGAGGATTCTTTAATTATTTCTTTCAATTTTGAGCTGGAATGATTATGAAAAAGTCCATTTGTTAGCAGAAGTGTATTTGTTAATCAATTAGTGGATATGGTTGTGGACTGGTCCATATTGTGTTGAGGTGCTACTGGAAGACTCAATTTTGGACTGGGGTGATTCATTTTTTTAGTGCAAGTATTTTAGAATGGTCCATTGTTATTTTGGGAGAGTCCATTTTTTGCATGGCGAGGAGTATGGCTAAACATGCTGTATTTGCTCGCAAATGTTGCCTTTCTAGTTTGTAATATATTTTAAGGACATAGAATTTGTGTCACAAAAAATCTACTATTTTGTACACCGATGACACATACCTGTTTATAACCGATAAATGTGTGCGCATAATCGAAAAGGTAGATAAACATGCTCGAAACAAAAATGTGCTTTAGTCAAATGCAACTGTCGCTAATCATTTACATAATAATACCATTATTGTGGATATACCAGAATTTTACAATGTATTCAACTTTCAGAGACAAATTATCAAAAAATAATAAAGAATTCCATTCAACTTTTTACAAAATTAATAGAAATACTTACATTCTTATACATTGTATCGATCACCTCCCGGCCACAAGAGGTGAACATAAACATTTCACCTTTTTAAAGCAAATTGCACTCGTTGATGAAGGTTAGACATCCAGGTAGTAAGATACGCCAAAATAGTTACCCAATCAACTGGATAAAATTTTGACTAAGGATATGACTGGAGAACCAGGTTTTGTACCATACATTTTACATTACTATTAGCATACAACCTTGTCTTGAATCTTCTTTTGAAGACTACGTCAAGACATCCTAAATTGTTTTGGAATAAAACTTGGTTCTCCAGTCCTATCTTTAGTCACAGACGAAAGACAGCGGATGCTGTCTGAAACGTCTGACTGTTTCAAAATTTTATCCAGTTGCTTGAGTAACTATGTTTGGCGTAAATTGCACTCGTATTTACACAGTTTCTGTTCAGACTTGCATGATAAATGTCAAGTCCTTTTCAATCGAGCGCAGACTCGGATGTGAAGAGGCTTCAATCCAATGGGAAAGGTTAGATGAATCCTCACCCTTGAACAAATGTCAGTCCTAAGAAAAATATCATTTAATTCCTACACTATGTGTAGACAGTAGACGTGTGTGACGGGCATTACCGGTAGTATCAGGGTCTGAACAAGCTCGCCTATACCAGCATTGTTATTAGAGTTTCGAGTTCTTCTGGTAAAATTGAGAACTTAAGATGTCCCAAAACGTTCCAAATTGTCTTAATGTTCACTGCTTTCATACCATACTCCAGACTATTCAAGGGTTTTATAATTATGTGAAAATGTCAAGCACGAGGCACTTGTCATTCAAAAGATTTCGCTACCAGTTTTGATCGATTCACCGAAGTGACCAGTCGTTTCGCTTCATTTTCAGTTCGCTACAGTTCGTTTGCTACATGACAAGTATACGTAGTTTCGCCCTTTAATCCAACACCATGTCACAGACGCAGTGGATTTACAGTCCACTGATTCTATATATAGCTGCAGCTTCAGAAAGGCTATGGGAAATGTTATTTTACCAGACTATCTAAAAACCACATTGCCTCAGTAAGTAAGGCCATGTTGAATTGATTATATGAATGACATTCGCGCACGCATCAAGTTTTCTCCGTTTCCAAGAATAAAGTTTTCGGCCATACTGTAGATCATACAAAGCAGCTCCAAATCAGAAAATATATGCGGTAGATTGAAAAAAAATATTTCGGAAAACGGATACTAATGTCCGGATACTAATGTCCATGTAACCGGTAACCTAAGGAGTAGAGTGTTCACATTGCACACGGTAGGTCGTGAGTTCGATCCCTGGACGGGTCATACCAAAGACTTTACATATACTGATTTCTCTGCTTAGCACTCAGCATTTGTGAAAGAGTATGGAATGTGGGGTATGATACCAGCTAAACACACACATCACTACCAGCGGACTGCTGTATAAACTTGCACAAAGTTGTGTGGCCCAAGGCTGCGAATCGGAGATGGGCGTCGCCATAGGCTCCACCAAGTGGTACGGGAGGACTTTGAGTAGTTACTTTCGCCGAGAAGGTTATGCATAGGGTAGCGTTTGTTTGTATGTTTGTATGTATGTTTGTTTGTAACGACCGGCATAACTCGAGAAGGTTTGGATAGATTGTCTTGATAGTTGGTAGGTTGGTAGGTCTTGTTGAGACCTGGAAATGATCAGATTTTGGGTCCCCTAGCGGCTTGGTACGGTACTGCAGCGGAACTTCCTGTTTCCCAATGCCTGGTCTCAAATTGTTCAGACGTGACAGACTGCACCAGAAAGGGGGAGGGATTGCAGTGTACATCCCTGTGGACATCAATGCTCGCAGATTGCATGACCTGGAAGATAGAGACCTTGAAGTGATCTGGGTTCAAGTTCGTCCGTGTTGGCTACCCAGGTCTATCCCGGTTATGGTACTTGGTGTGATCTATCATCCCCCATCCAGAAACAACAAACAAGGGACAGACGAGATGTTAACTCACCTGGTAACCCGAGTTGATAGAATACACAGTCACCAGCCTCAAGCTGGGATTTTGCTTTGTGGGGACTTGAATGGACTTCCACTCAAACGTTTACAAGCAGCTCACCCATCCTTAAGGCAAATTGTTAAACAACCTACAAGAGGAACAGCGATCCTGGATGTTGTGATCACGAACATGGCTCAGCATTACAGCAAACCACGGATTATCCCACCTGTAGGGAGCAGTGATCATGGATGTGTCCTGCTCCAGTCTGGAACAGCTGCCGTGAAACAACCAAATGTCAGAGTTCCGCGTAGAGTGGTGACTACCAACAGTAGAAGGGAGCTTGTGGTTGCTCTTGCGTTGCAAGACTGGGCTGCAGTATTGGAAGCTTCAACAGTCAACGAAAAAGTAACAAACTTCTACGCTATTCTTACTACCCTTCTCGACACCTACTGTCCTGTGAAGTTGAAGTCTGTGAGAACCAACGATAAGGGATGGGTTACAGAAGGCGTGAGGAGAGCCATTCGAAAAAGACAAGCAGAATTCCAGCGACATGGAAAGTCGCAGAGGTGGAGAAGCCTCAGGAACAAAGTCAACACTACAGTACGCCAAGCTAAAAATTGGCATTACCGGAATTGTATACAGCAACTCAGAGGCGAAGCCCCTCGTAAATGGTGGGAGTGCATAAACAGGGAGTTGGGAAGATCACGTGACAGTCGGGTGGCTAGCATTACAGGAGAGCTTTCAGCAGAAAGTATCAGCCAACACTTTGCCAAAGCATGGTGTCAGAGTGAGTGTCTCCACATCTTCCCACTCCCGTTCACAGATGCCTGTCCCGACCTGTGCTCGATTGGGGAGATACAACTTCTAAAGTCAACTAATCCAAGGAAAGCATGTGGACCGGACAATGTACCAAACTGGGTACTTAAAGAGTTCGCTGAGGATTTAGCACCTATCGTTTGCCATCTTTTCAATGCTTCCTATGCAGAGGGCATTGTGCCCACAATTTGGAAGTCGGCCAAAGTAGTACCAGTACCGAAGGCTGCTGGAGCATCACAAGTGGAAGAATTCCGACCAGTGTCCCTTTTAGCCGGCTTGGCAAAATTACTAGAAAGATGCATTCTTAAGAGACTACTCCCCTCTCTGACTGCGGTTATTCGGGACCATTATGCCTATATGAAAGGCTCGTCGACTGCCATAGCACTGGTACGCATGGTGCAAACCTGGCTGTCTGCACTTGACTCCAAGAAGCCAACTCTAGTTAGAGCTCTGTTCGCAGATATGAGTAAGGCTTTTGATCGAATGGACCATGCTCTACTCCTGACCTGTGTCATCAACCTGCAAGCGAGCCCGTACATGGTGTCATGGATACATGACTACCTTCAACAGAGACAGCAAAGAGTGTTCTTGCTTTTTATGAGCACAAGGTCACCGGTGTATTGTAGTACTCTAAATGTAGGCTACGCCGATGATGTCAGCTTGTCGCGTACCCTCCAAGTGGCTGTGGCCGACAGTGACAAGACAGTGGAGGAGGAAGCGTGCCAGCTTGACGAGTGGGCTTGTGACAACAAGATGACTTTAAATGGCAAGAAAAGCCAGCTGCTACAAATTTGCTTTAACAGATCAGTTCCTGTTCCACCAGAACTGTGTCTCGGGGGACAACAAGTGTCATGTGTTGGGCTTGCCAAGGGCCTGGGTTTTATTCTGGACAAGAATTTGACTTTAAATGAACAAGTTAGCTCTATGGTCACGAAGGCCTCTCGCAGACTCCACTACTTGAGGCTCCTTACAAAACAGGGCACCAGCGTTGCTGACTTGGTGCAAATATACATTACATAAATCAGACCTGTACTAGAGTATGGCCACGTGCTACTTGTAGGCTGTAACAAAGAGCAGGAGCAGAACATGGAGAGGGTACAAAAGAGAGCGCTGCGAATAATCTCTCTGGGAGGAAGAAGGGAGGTGCCCACATTGCCAACTTTGAAAGTACGCCGTGAGGCTGCAGCTGTAAAACTACTCAGAAACATGCTGGAGGAAAATCACCCACTGCACGACATGGTTCCTCCTGCTAGGGCTCTTGCCTCAGGGCGAACCTTGAGAAATGGCACGGCCATCACTGTGCCAGCAGCTCGTACACAGAGACTCAAAAACTAATTCCTCCACCAGGCTATCCGCCTGTACAACAAGGCAACTCAGTAATACCCATAATGTTAGTTTGATTACCAATGATGTTTCTAGACGAGTGGCTTTTGCTCTTAACTGTGTACGGATATTGGAATTTTATGCGCTTTTATATGTTATGTAATGTTACATGCGTACTGTTTTTTGATTAATTGTGGATGATGTTGTGTACAGTGTCTGTGTAAAAATTAACACAATTCAGCTTTTATGTAACGCTGCAAGGTTGATTTAATAAACTGAATTGAATTGAATTGATATCTCGTGTTCTGGACAAGCTATGGAACTGATTTTTGAGTGGTAGATAGCTCTTTGGATAGAGAGTAAGTGGTATAGGTTTTGGCCCCCTAGCGGAACTGCAGGAGCAGGTTTGGGTTCAGACTTTGAAAGGGAATAACTCAAGAAGGGCTTGATGGATGGTAATGAATTTTTGTGAGTAGATAGATTGAGTGATGATGTACATGATAGACCTCATTTGCATAATTGATGATGTTAGCATAGCCTTCTCTGTTCAGCTTATACTTTGGACAACGTTTGTAATTTGGGTGAAGACGATCAACTAGTTTGTTATGGTTGTGGTATACGTGACCAAGAACATGCATGTGCACTTGCCTTTATATTGGAGAAAGAGGCTCTAATTCACCGTGTAAACAAACCTCGGTGTTTTCCCTTACTACTAGTATTGTTTTGGCTTGGTGAATATTATGAAAAAGCTAATTTCATTGGGAAGATTAGAATAAGATTACTGGCTTTCAGTTTGTCCTCAGTTTGCGAAGATGAAAACCAAAGCTTTTATCTTTTGTATTGTGCAGAAAGGAATTAGATCTATACAGCTCCGTTTTTGAGAAGTGTCACAAATTCCCAAAATGTATGGTTGACCACACTTCCCTGCTGACTGCCACTGATCATTATGTGCATGGATGAGTCGACAGCGGGGGGGGTAATTAAACGGGACTGATGGATCATAACTACACCTCCTATCTGATTTGTGCTGTGCTTAATTTTATACATGTTTGGATGGATGGATGGATAGATTACATCTACATCTACTGTACGAATCACGTGGAGAAACAGTATATAGGAATTTTTTAGGATAACATATTTTGACTGATATGCAATAAACTATTTTTTCATGCCTGGGCAGTTTTAAATGTTTTTTCATATGGTGTACCCGCAGAGCTCCTTCACTTCCTTCCTTATCTGAATCACACATTTATGACCAAGGTATGACATATGGTCACATGGGCCTTTTTGAAGCCCATATTACTGGTAAATTTGCCATCATGTAATGTGTATTTCCCTTGAGTTATGATTAATGCCAAAGCCATATTGCTTTTGCAATGTATGCCAGGAAAATCTGATATGAACTATGAAATGTGTAAAATTTTGTTGGTGTATGTTTAGATAACCAATGGCAAGAGGGGAAAAGGGAAAATGATAATTTTATTAAATGATAATTTTATTGATTTTATGAAATATTGATTAAAGGCACCCAGAGCATTTTATGAGGCTTGAAACTCGAATTAGAAAAACTCAAATTTCTAATCATTCCTACACATAGTAAGTTTCAACAACACTATACCATTACATATCGACATCAAAGGAGCAAAGATACGATGTCGTTGTGTGGTGAGAACTGATAGAAAATCTAAGCCCTAATAGACTCATCGATATCCTGACTGTCCATCACAATTAGCGGTTTGACCAATGAGAGCGTGACTGCACGTCCGTCAAATATTTGCATTTTTATGTTTTAATTTTGCATTTCTACGTTTTGACGGAGGTGGGTGGGGCTATGGGATCGGTCTATTTACACTAGGCGCGTGAAACTAAAAGATTTTTGTACCTCCATTTTCATCAACTTTAACTTGAAGAAAAAGCAGCATTTGTAGTAGTACATACATTGTAGTGCAGAATTTATAGCCATTTCTGTTGAATTGATAAACAAGGCACCCCAATCTGTATGGGTAAAAAGTTGAGAGATGAATTTTAGTACTGTACTTTAAGCATTTGTTATATAAGTCTTTTTTATAATACCTTTTCCTTGCTTTACCCAAGTTTGTGAAAAGCTGTATTCTCACATTGTAGGTGGTATCAGATATTCAGATTAAATGTACATGTGTGCATGCCAATGGAAGTGAAGTATCACCATGACCTGCCCTGTGGCTAGCTTGGTGGCAAGTTTGTAATCCTCATTCCTGGCACATGCTTATGGTAAGATAACCTCCCCGGACATTTTGTTGAAAACATTATTCAACCTCGCTAAGGGACATCTGTCAATAAATCTGCATATCTATACACAGGTCAGGACTGAGGTTATACAGTTTCATTGTTGATTACTAATTAAATCATACCTTGGGGCGAAAGCATCTATGAGCCTATTTAAAGTCCATGATATGTTAATGCATTTTCGTGTGTGGAGTCCCAAACTTCTTTGGAATTCAGATAAGGAATTAGAATAAGTTATTCCACCAATTGTATTAAGTGTAGGCCACTTAAAGGCAAGAGTGACACTTTTGGGAGGGGAATGGGCTCAGGTTCAAGTCTAGACTTGTTGGCAAATTCCTAATGTACTTACAAAATGTTTTCAGTTATAAGGCTTGGGGAAAAATATGATTGGCATTCTGATGACTTAGACATTCTGTCACATGTACTCACTCACTCACTCACTCACTCACTCACTCACTCACTCACTCACTCACTCACTCACTCAATCACATGTATGCATGACGATTGTGACGTTTCAAAATGTTTAATTTACTATTTAAGTGGCCCAATCTATGATTGTTTTCTGAATGCTCCTGCATGACTATTGAATTCAATTAAGTAGACTATGCAAGGAATTTGCTCTCTTGAGACACTTGGACAAGGTCAAGATTGGAACTTGATAAGCCTGTTTGATCTGGAGTTTTTTTTAATAGTTGAGGAGTGTCAGCTACGTGTTTTAGATTTAAGCTTGTGAGGTTTAGTATTTAGATAACTTTTAAGAACCTTATCATTTATGTAAAGGTCCAAAGCAATGTTTTACAGACAGAGCGGTCATTAGAAGTTACTAACAATCTCCTTTGCTGACATCTGCTTGGAGATAGGCATACACTTCACCTTTGTAAAGCCTAAAGGACCAAAGCAATATTTTGTAGACAGAGCAGTTACTAGACGTTACTAACAATCTCCTCTCCTAACATCTGCTTGGAGATAAGCATACACTTTACAAGTTACCCCCCTTGATGTACGTTGGATACATGACATGTGCATATGGATTGTTAGTGATCTAGTGCTGCAAACGTTCGTTCAAAAAAAATTTCATAGTCAACGAACGCAAAACAGAGTGGGATTTAGTACTCATTGGCCTTTCCGTGTAGCTGAGTAACGACTTGTATGTGATCAATGATGGAGAAGTTTGACCTGAACCCAGCTTGTTCCTGTGTTAGGTGTTCGTCCAAAGTCTTCCTCATCCTCCATAGAAGGATTTGTTAGAAAACCTTGCAGATCACTGATAGCAGACTGAATGGTCGATAGATTTTTTATGTCATTTGTTTCATTTATGTCATTTCTTGATAACAAGGTCACGGACAATTCAGGCATTTTCCATGTGCTTGGGACTTTTACTTCACTCGAGCATTTGTTGAAGATGTGGATGAAGTTACTAACTAGAGGTTGTCCACTACACTTCAAGATGTCCGCTGTGATGTTGTCATCCTCAGGTCATTGGTCAACTTAAGACATTCGATGGCGGCTCTTTCTTCAGATTGTAAGATTGGAGATGTTTTTTTCTGTGTGGCGTGTTGTCGACATACATGTATTTTTTTCGATGTTTGTCTGGTGCTATACAGGCTTGTGCGAAACTCCACGCACCTTTCACGCACGAGTCTTTTGATGGGGAACCCGTACTGCTACGGACAAGCCTGTATCAGCGCTCCCCTCCCCCCCAAAAAATAACTAGCACCGGCGCCGTCTGGGAGGCCCACAAAGTAGTCTACTTTTTATCATTCTTTCAAGATCGGTCGGCGTGTTATCCTCCTCCTTCAAAGTTGTAATCTTACTCCTGCCCAGGACTTGCTTTTTTCTGACAGACATCAGTCCTCTGGAAGCTCCCAGTGCTTCTTCTGCTCCTTCACTTTGTAGGCCACAATCTCTTGTGCCATGTTCTTTCTTATGGCTTTGCACAATAGTTCCATCTCTCTTCAACTCTTGCTGCTCTTCTCTAAGTAGCTTTGTTTCTTCTACGAGTTCATTAGGTCTCTTAGCCTTTATCTTTATCTTTATTCGAAATTGCAACAATACAATACACAGTGGAACGCCAGGCAGACAAGCTGATGTTGCGGACCACTAACATTACAATTACACTGAATACGACAACGAGGCACTTAGGCAATACATAGCATAATACAATATATACAATGCATGATACAATATAAAGGATGCATTAAGTATAGAGAAATTCGTCGCAATTTAAAGGTGTCTCAGCTGGAAGCTACGAGGCAGCAAATCTTTTTGTTGTTGCAATGTAAGTGTCCAATGCCCCCAGACAATTGTTTGTTGATGGAAAGGTTGTTGGTAGCTGACCCCTGGAGTAGGAGAGATGCGGTGGGGCGTTGTTGTACAAGATGTTCAACGGTGGATGAAAGGTTGTTACGCTGGTCGGAGTATAGGGGGCAGTGCAGCAAGTAGTGCTGGGCGGTTTCAGTGGAGGCCCCACAGGCACACGCCTTGTCCTTGATCTTCATCTTGTGCAGGGTGCTGTTGAGTTGGCTCCATCCCATGCGCAATCTGGCAGTGTAGATGTTATCCTGCCTCGATCCGAGCCTACGGTACGTTTGTTGGTGCCTCGGAGTCAAGAGATGCTTTTTGCACTCTCTCTTAGCCTTCTGTAATGATATGTCGAATACTAACACAAATGAACTTTCACGCTAGAAATCAAGCTTGTCGTATTGAGTATCTAGTCCGGTATAATCTTTGTCATTTTGTTGTAAAAAGTGTGCTTTCTCCTCGTCGAATAATCAGGGTGGGTGTGGCATCGGGTGAGCTCCAGAGCAGACATCGTATATGCTTTATTTTGTATTCAGGAAGACAAAACTTAAGCTTTCCGACGTTAAGCATCTCAACCTAATGTCAGTCAAAGTCCCATTTCTTTTGCTTCAAGTTAGTGGAGGAAAACATTTTATATTACACATTAATGTTCTAAGAGAAAAGTAACACTACTATCAAAGTTTTAATAGGTTATCAAAATGGGTAAATTTTATAGTCTAAAAAGTTAAGGAACTTTTTGATACTCATACATCGGGTAGTTTATGTAGAACATAGTCCTAATGCAGAAGTAACGTAGTGGAGAGTAGATGGCCTTGTGTTCATTACATTATGGTGTAGCTGGTGACAATATGTACCCAAACTATACAGTGACGCCCATTTAAATCTTTTAATGTAAAGTCATCAAATGAAACGACCTTTTCATGACTTCTTTTTCTGCCTTTGTATAGATATTTCTATACCTAGGTCAATATGGCCCCAAACACAGATAAAATACATTCCTAGGAAAGAGGAGAGGAAGTAAGTCTGAAATAGTGTTGAGTAGATGCCAGAGGCTAATGTGTTCGTTACATTATGGGGTGTAGCTGGTGACAATCTGTGCCCAAACTATACAGTGTGAAATGAATAACCCATTTAGATCTTTCTATGCAGCGTTGACTAATTAGACATTTTTGTGAAAAGACTTTTCCATGGACTTCTGTTTCTGCCTGTGTATGTATCCTGGGTCAATGAGCCAAGGCATATTAGACCAATACTGAACAGGAGAATATGCCTTCAGGGGAAATGATAATGTAGTTTGAGTAATACTTTGAGACCATCCAGTCCCCAGCGGAGACCTTAGAATTCCCCGGTCCTATGGTTCAGCCACAGAGGTCACTAATGGTGCAGCACTGAGAATCAATACTGCGGAAATGTCTGCTGGCATCAAAGCTATTACCATCAAGCAACTGTTAGAATACAGATAAGGGGAAAAGAAAGGATGGATGAAAAATATGGAATAAGTCTTTGATGATAATGGCACCTATATGTTTGTTTCCGGCATGGGTGGGTTTAGACTACCCTTTAGTCTTTTGGGGCATTGGGACAATAGTGAGCTGAATTTCAAAAAGGAGTATTGCTAAAATCAGCTATTACCACTTGTTTATGATGTAACCTGATTTCATATCTGTGCCTTAAGGCCAGGCATTATTCTACGTCATGTTGAAGCTTAAGTAGTTTGATTCTAAAGGTAAGAAATTAGGCAGGTTTGCCAACGTACACGTATAGGGGCCGCTCAGTTCCTCTTCAAGACGGGAGAGGATTTGCAGTTGTTTCAATAGAAAATATAGTCTTTAGGTCGTTAATTTAAAACAATGTAGAAACAAAACCTAGGAAACAAGAGTTCGGAGACCTCATATTTCCATGAAATATATATTATGCTAATTAGGCCCTCATGTGCACAATTTATATTCAACCATATTCACCTTCACATAATGCCACAAGTATGAAATTCCAGTTCTCTACAAATATAGAATTACAGTATTTTCTGATTAGGTCTTCAATTGCATAACTTTTATTTATCAATGTCCCTCTATTTCTCAGCTACATATGTTGCATTTTTGAATAGTCTTACCATTGAATGGAGTGGATTTATAAAATTTCTCCATTAATTATGCAAATTGATTTCTTATTTTTGCATTATTACCATTTCTTTATATCAAGCATCACTTAAGCTATCAACATATCAAAAACAAGTATATAGCTTTGGTAGTATTATATATCTCTTTGTGGTCTGACCACTAGCTGTCGGGCCCTTGGGGACTATTTGCCCTAGTTTGGGAACTAACATGCATGAGTCCTATAATGGAAAACACTGTAAATATAGATTTTCCTCATTAGTTATGCACATTAAGTCAATTTGCACAATTTGCACTTCATTGTGTACATCTCTCACTAAGCTACCTGCATACTAAATATCATCGAAATCCGTCGTTCCTTTGTTCAGTTATTCTCCTTGGAAGATTTTAACAAAATGCCCCTGTAGTTCCAGAGCAAGCTGCTAGGGGCCCCAAACCTACAGCACTTCTTCCTTACCTCCCAAGCTATCTACCACCAAAATGATAAAGACCTTAGCACGTACATGTCTAAAGATACAAAAAATGTAAGTTGTGCTGCAGTACCAAGGTCACATACCAGGGGGCCCAAAATCGACATTGACCTTCGTCGTCCCAACACCAACCCACATAACAAATATCATTACAATCCATCCAGTCGTTCTTGACCTATGCAGACTACAAACATCCGGAAACACGGACACACAAACGCAGACACAGACCCAAAACAATATCTCCATTTTCCTGGAGATAATGAACTCCAAAATGGAGTGTCCTACAACATGTACCTTAGTCAGAGTCTCTTTTTATCATGATACAGATAATGTCGCTTTGGTTTTTTCTCTGTCACTGTAGACGTTTCGGTATGAAGTGTGAAAGAGTAGTTTTACTGTCAAACGTCACTAACACTTTGCATGCACCTGCAGATATCTACTTCCCACGGTCCGTCTACCGCGCGACCATGTACGGCGACCACGATGTCCTGTCACCGATCGCACAGACTGTCGCCATCTCACGGGGTAACGTCACTCTGACGTACGGCATACGCAGCATTACGTGTGGGAAAAATGGGGACGAGCAAATAGTTGCAGACGACTCAGGAATATTCCATATCACTCCACAGGACGGACGTATATATACGTCTGTGAATAACCTACGTTGTGGGGTCAAAGGTAAGGCAAAAAAGTGTCCTGTTCAGTTCAGTTCATACCCTGTGAGGTGATACCATTGTCTCAACAAGTCCCTGTCGGGCATAACCAAGGAGGTTACCTTGGCATGACAGAGCAGAGTTCTTCATCTGTTCATCATAATGTCCTGAACTGAGGCGTATATAGTGAAATAAGGCCTGGTCGGTTTCTTTAATCACCTAATCAACAACCGAGCGCAGTGAGCATTGTGATGAAGTATGGAATAGCATCGATCTGTGCTTACGTGTAAACTTGGATTGAAGGTTAGATCTGATAGGCGGCGCTGTATCACCAAGTACTAACAGTGCCCAACGCTTCTTGATACCTTAGCATTTCCCTTCCATATGTTGGTATAAGTTGACCTGGAAAAAGTTACCCAGCGGCTTCTTTTCTGGTTCTTTCGGTTGACAAGTTGGATTTATTGACAAAATTTTTTTTTCAAAGAATAAAAAGAAATCCACCCTTACGACGAATTATCTATAAGAACCAATTCCAGCACGCGTACAAGTAGTTCCATTCCACAGCCAATGCGCTCACACAATGTCCGTCGGGGAGTTGGACAGATGGAGCTTAATTGGTGCCGCCATTCCAAATTCAGCGCAGTATTTGACTACATGTAACAAAGCTATGGATTTGAACAATAAGCCATTAGCTACTTCGAAATACGAAATAAGCAATATTTTTAAATAGGAGATTCTCATCTCACAGAGACCAAGTATAGTGTACCGCAGGGCAGCTGCCAATGTCCCCTATCATTTTTCAGATTTGTAAAACAATCTACTTACAGTGACAAATCATAATTCTGTAGTAATATACACACACGACTAAACCCCAGCATTATCTCCTACAGAGACAGAATTAAACATTTGCTGCTGTTGGATTACATGTAGGTATGAAATTGAAAGTGGGTGGAAACAAATGGACTGGTACTAAACATTGACTTAGCAAAATCAATAAAAAGGAAAACACAACATAAACTTAAACAAAACTAAAAACTACAACTGTTCATTTAAGGGACAACTATTACAAATGTTGACCACGCAGAGCTGCTAGGTTCAACTATTGACAAACATACGCTTTACAGGCGAACAAGAAGAACAACCCAAGTGTCTTTTTCGAAAATCAAAAACAATCGGCACTCCCTGCACATAACGTTAATACCAGGCTGCCACATTCAATTTGTATAGAGTCGCGTTCATACAAGATAAAGCCAGCCAAAACCTGTGCATTTGTTTAGAGGACCGTATAAACTTACAAAATCTTACCGGTTCATATCACATCATCAAATCAAGGAGCATCTAAAGATAGAATTTTGAAAGGGACAAAAATCTGGCTTCTTGGTCGTGAAAAATGCTACATTCCAATTTGTAGCTTTCCGACCTCTGATCTCTCTGTGATACTTAGATTAATTATTGTCGTTAGATTCATTAATTCAATGTGAAACCTTTTGTGTAAGATTTCTCTCACTAGGTGATATAAATATCCATATATGAGTTGATTGTGTGTATGTGACGTCACAGCGAACTTGACTAGCTGTAGAATTAAATATGACGTCACACACAATCATAACCTGAATACCTTGTGAAAAAAAATCTTGAGTCTGAAGAATGGTATTTTGATGGCGCAATGTTCAAGAAAATGACAAGGGTGTATATTTGGTGCAAAGGTGTATGGTAATCAAATAATACCACCCTTGTTGCATATTCTATTTTGGTGGTCTTAAACGTTATTGTATCTGTCAAAAATCCAGGCCTATCGAATTCCACATGGAACATCTCAATCTCCGCTTCCTCGGACCATTTCTACGATACAGCTTTACTTGTTGTGGAGGTAAAATCGGACCAAATGTTCCCCTGCGACCCCAGAGACATCTGCTTTGGTCAGACTGAACTGAGCTTCAGTGTCGAAGAGGAGTCAGCCCCTGCAGTGCTGTTTGTATTTCCGCCAGGGTACGCTGCTAACAGTTGTCCCCATACTGCAACGTACGGGATCACTCAAGGTACTGGAGAAATTACCACCGGATTTGACATTGAACTGATTGTAGTGACTCAGATGAAATATGCGCTTAGAAGTATCATGACTGAGCGAATAAACATTGCAAACAAAAACGTGTGCTTGGGTAGGTAAGTCATGTGCGCTATGCAAAGCTGTAACACATTCTATTGGGTTGATTGTGTGTTCAATAAGTAAGCTTTTACTGATGAGTCTGATCAATCGTTAATAAAAAAACGTATTTAGCATCTTATTACCTCCATGAAATGTCATGGAGGATATTTTTTCATTAGCGTGTGTGTGTGTGTGTGTGTGTGTGTGTGTGTGTGTGTGTGTGTGTGTGTGTGTGTGTGCATGTTGGTCAGCAGGATGACTCAAGAACACCTGAATGGATTGGCTTCATGTTTGGTGTGTTGATAGGTGCAACAAAAACTGGAAATGACTAGATGATTGGCCCCTAGCTACTTCCCTAAGTACTGCAGCGGAACTTTCGGTTTTGATATCTATGGTTACGATTTTGGGGCGGTAGATAGCTCTCGTGCTCTGACCAGTTCAAGAATTGCTGGGGAGTTTTTGTCAACATTTTCCAAAAGATGAAGGGAATGACGGATTTTAACAATTTTTGGTATGTAGGTAGCTTAGACGAAGATGTACAAAATGAAAAGTAAATTATGCAAAAATAGAGTACATTCGCATAATTAAAGAGAAAATTCTATCATAGCAGGTTTTTTTTCAATCTCCTGTCCCGGACATGCTATGGTCTTGATATTTGAGTGGCAGATAGCTTTTGACGCCAGGACAAAGTTGGGTAGGTTTGGGTCCTACAACAATCAAATTTGGAAGGGCATCTTTGTCAATTTATTCCAAAGAGCATAACTGAAGAAAGGAAATACGAATTTCCATCATACTTAACCTGTATGTAGCTTAGGCAGAGATGTACGCAATTGGATACATATCATGCAAAAGAGCACTTACTCAGCATAATTAATGAAGAAACTCTATAACTGGACTTCACTGAATATAACGCATGTAATTGATGGCAAGTGGAACATAAACAGATACCAAACATGCAAATGAGGAACTAATTTGCACAATTAATACATAAATGGCAAAACCGCTTAATGATAAATGATGGGAAGTTTATACACATGTTCAAGTTAGTTATAGGTTGAAGATCACCATGCATAAATTATGTTAATATCTAATCATTTGCATCAAATGTACAAAAGCCAGAAACATTTCATGGAGGCATGAGGTTGCCGAACTCTAGTTTGGACCAGCAGTGAGAACACAACTAGATGAAATAAGGCAGAATATATACACGTTTACTAAGACTTCGGTACAGAGGGCAGCAGGCTGTCTTTTCATTGCCAATCTCCAATTAATGTTCTTGTTGTGATAGTCTATTCATTGCTTTTTGTCACTTTCAACTGATTTTATTGTCATTTTTCAGAACCAGTTCAAATTCAAGTTATTTCTTGTGCACTGAAACGCCACATTTATGAACACACACATGGAAACTGAACTTTGGTAGACGACCGCAATAACCCGGGACTGTTGTTACGTCCATACACAGGTAATGAAGGTGGAGACTTTGCTGTTAACAGACGGTCATCAGCGCTGGTTACTACGCGGCGACTTGACCGGGAGACGACAGATCGTTACTTCGTGACCATCACGTGCAGGCTTCATCACAGGGCGGGCGGCAGGAAAACAGTGATTGCCACTGTACACGCGGAGGTCACCGACTTGGATGACAACCAGCCTAGTCTACAGCCGATCTTTAATCGGCAAAGAGTAGTGACTATTCTCGACAGACACAAGGTGTACTTCACATTGCTTTTGTTGTTCGCTGAAAGGCCCCTTTTCATTGACATGAGGACCGTTGAGCTACCATTGAGGGACCAAAAATATAATCATTTCAAAATGTTATAGAATTAGAATTGTATGACGTATGAATTTATCATTTATTCATTGGAAGACTCCCTCTTCCTTTTTCTCAAGTTTCCCTTTTCTTACTGTATTTTGTTGAGAGGAAAAGTATTCGCGTCGTTTTATTTGCAATACCTTCGTATGGAATATCAATAAATCAAAAAAGAAAAAAAAAAAACTGTTTAGTAAAATTTATGAACTCCACGACATTCAATCTTGCAGATTGAGCTCCAACATAACCCATACGAAAAACGCATATATTTTCAGGGAAGTAACATTTTCTCTCGTCCAGTGGAATTATGGGACCCTGACCTTCTGGAGTCAAACCCAGAAGTCGACCGCTATTACGTTGCCATAGAAACAGAACTCCATGACTTTATCGGGACTGAATTGCACGTCGGAGAGCAAGATGGCCCAATGGGTGTTCCTGGAACACTTTTAGATACATGTAAGTACCGTTTAAATACTTTTTCCCTTGAATAGATACTTTTCTCTTAACGTATTCATTTTTCAACGTTGGTAGCTTCAGATTTGTGAGTATATCTCCCGCAGTCTATATAGTTGTCTTACTGGTAAACATAAAATCGAAGCCATGATAAGGTACGTCGCTATAGCACATTGAAGGTCCACTAGGTCGACTTGATATGACGTAGTAACGGTGGTTGGTAGTGGTCAGTACCTATTGACAGCATTACTTAACAAACACATCCACTAGAGAATATGATGAAATTGGTTAGCGTGACAGTTCTACGACACTGTGAAAAAGGCTCTACACATGAATATTGAGCAAGTCACAGTGTGACAATAGAATTATTGTCGTTCGATCGACCAAGGCAGTCGAGGACAGGACGCATGATGGTGGATATGTCGTGGGAAAATCGTCGCCTCCATATACTGTAGCAGGTTGTAATGCGGCGTTTTCTTTAAGTCACTATTCATGCGCGATTTCGGCACCGTTTATGAAATGGTGAGCCCTCTGAATATCAAGTGGACAAATGAAATATGTTCAAAACTGTACGATAGGAGTTTTAGAAAGCATCTTCTGTCACATTTATATCATTCGTTACCTCCCAGAACGAGACAGCACCGGGGAAACAGGAAGGGGTCGATTTTCGATCGGGACAGTAATTGAGTTATAACGTTACAGCTGCTAATGACTCCCGAAATTACTAACGTCGCAGCGAGCGTGTGCTGCCCAACCTAATCAACACAGCGATTAAGCTGTTAGGCAGCAAGGGCTAATTAGGGGATCAACATGGCTTACGTCTTATCTCGATTACATTGCAAAGAAATGGTGTCAGTATGTTCTTGCATGAACACATGGGTACACGCATATGAATGTTGTTCCAAATATAACAAACGTTCATATTCATTGCAAACTGCTATGCTTAATCAGGTAACCTATGAAATCGACATCCTTTCTTTGTCTTTGCATATAAATGCAGACCCTTTTTGGTATCTTAACATCTGTTCCAGGATCTAGAGGAATACATCAATGCAAATCGCGCAGAGTAAAAACTCAATTTCAAGTCGCCAATCAATACAATCCTTTTTTTAAAAAAATTAGAAAAGTCATATCTGAAATACGGAAGTTCCTGGAATTGAAGTCCCGTGGCCCTTCAAAATTCTCTGCTATTCTTATTTCATTGATTTACGTCTCAGTAACAAAACACTTTTTCAGACCTGTTTTGGAAGAATACAGTGCCATACATGATGAATGGGGAATATTCAGTCAGACTCACATGGAAAGATACTTCAGCTGACTCATTACAGGCTGAAAATGTCGCCTCTTTGAACTTCACCATCATCGTCAATCCGATTCAGCTACAGTTTGAAAACCGCACCTACAAAGCCAAGGTGGACACGCGTGCAACAAAGTTCACCAGGGTAAGTATCATTTTTATCTTTTATCGTAAAAAGGAACTTTTGATGATAAATGTCCCAGTTGAATGAATAATTTTATACGCAGGTCCTTTAGGCTCATACAGTGCTTCACCTCTCTTTATTCCTTTGCAAACCCACTGTGGAATAGGCATCTATCATGCACAATCTGATGTAAATACATGAAGCACAATGATACAATTCCTCTATAAATACCATCACACAGTTGTGTGAATTTGTTAGCTATCTGTCAATAATGTCTTTAAGCTACACCCTTTTTGGAAACTAGCATATAGGTACTATTATATTTTCTAGTTAGCTAGCTGAGATTTTAATCTTAAAAGACCCTTGAAAGGAAGCAGAAGATGAGTAAACTTGCCTTTTCGCTGATTAAAGGCAACGTTTCTGGTACTATCAACAAATAGGATACGCACACTTAATACTTAATACGTAAAAGCTTACCTGGTAGTCTCCTTTAGATAAACATATTGAAATGTTTGAAGAGACTTCCTTCCTGACTGATCATCTGTTTTCTTTGATACATGTACTTATATATAGTTTTATGCAGTTGGTTTGCTTTAAGTTTGGCTATAGCTGTGGCACAACTAATATGATGTGTAATCAAAACTCCCCTTAACATGATTAAAAGAACATGAGTAGATACACTGGTCACGGCTTAACCTCTTAAATTTCCTTTCATCGTGGAAAGTCTTAACTTTATTTCAGGACAGACTACATAATTATAGAGCAATAAAGCACGACTTAATCAAATCGCAGTTATTCTGCTGTGAGCATATAGTACAATACAAGACGGTAATTCAATCCCTGCCATCAAAAGAGTCACTCGCCATTGCAAGCCTATTCTCCACAGACACAACATTAGTGGACTGAATTCTATTTGAGTAGTGGAAATGAATTAGCTGCCTGAAGAATCCTTTATCCACTATATCAATAAAGGGAACTTTAAGAATAGTGACAACTGAATGTATTACAGCCTATAAAGTTACGGTGCGGCCAAAATGTATTGCAAATGATAAAACTACAATGATGTTAACGATAAACGTTCAGAAATACAGACATGAGATCAACTTTTAATGACATTAATCTTTAGACAAAAGTACAAAGAACATTGCAGAGAGAGCGCAAACGGCTACTCCTCGGCCACTTTCCACTATTTACAACATAACAATTGATACTCATTCAATCTAGAATTCACAGATATCCTCGACCGCGAACCCCGTTGATTTGAACCGGAAGTTAGAGAAGCACTATATGAGAGAATGTATAATCCCACTCTCAACAGGAAAGGAGGTCTACGCGTCGAACTTTCAGGCACTTGGGGTAACGCGCTATCCCCCCCCCCCATCACTCCCGACAAACAACATTATCTCCTAAAACAACAGGAGCTAATCGAGTCATTAGCATACAACCTTGTCTTGACTCAGTATTCTATTGAACCATCTTAAATTGTCTTCACCTCATTAACATATCTATTCAGAGTTTTGGCATAAAACCTCCAAGTTCTTTCCTTAGTCACTGACGAAAGATAGCGGATGCAGTCTGAAACGTCTGACTGTTTTAAAATTTTATGCAGTTGCTTGAGTAACTATTTTTGGCGACATTATTCTTGTTTCACTGAACGCAAGCCTCCCTTATTGGGTTCATCCAATCAGTTCCGGGCTATTAAATTTCAGGGATCATTGAAGCCAAGATGCATTAAGAACGTTGCATAACACCACATTCATGCGATGAAGTGACCCTATAATGACACTCGTGCAAAATTTCCCAAAGTTTACGTGGACGTGGTTTTAGTTTTGCGTTTCAGTTGCAGAAAACAGTAATGTATACATTTACATTAAACAAACTGTGTAAAAATATTTTTGAATAAAGAATATGGAGAATAATAAAGGTGACCTCACCTGGCATTCCACAGGTCCAGCAGCTCCTGGTTGATGCAGCCCCAGTGGGTGGCTCTATCACCTACTCTATCGCTTCATCCACCGAACGTGACCAGGGAGTGTTCCGCATTCATCCTATCACAGGGAATATCTACCTGCAGAATGAGACGCTATTTTCACTCCAGGCACCGGGAGTTTTCCCGTACGAGGTGCGGGCCTACGACCCAACAACCAATCAGACGGCAATTACGCGTATCGACATAAAGGCCTCAATACAAGGTGAAAAGTGTTGTAATATCAAAGCTCATTAGTTATAGCCTTGTTAATAGGTGGCGTAGTTTGGAATAGAAAGCTTGGTAAAGATGACATAAAGTGTTTCAGCATAGATCGTGTTTATGTTTTGTCTACACACTGTAGGCAGTACGCCTCTACTGTTCCTCCTTAAACGCTGTAAGTTTGTAATTCTCCACATCAGAAGTGATTTCCTCCGATGTCGCATTCAATCAGCCAGGGCATGGTTGATGAGAATGTGGTTTTGTGGACGGATGGCAGGAATGTCAATTAGGCCATTCATACTGGCAGAGACTAATCATAATTCCATTACTCAGCTTCAGGCCTCGTTAGCTTCCTGTGAGGAATAATGATCCAGATAAAGGGTTTGAGTTAATAGTTAAGTACGAGATCATCCCTGATTTTGGACAGAAATCTACGTTTTAGCAAACATTAAAAACACTTTGGGAACCTATTCGGGAAGGACGCCTACAATATTAAACAATTACTGCGTCAGAATGAATAATCTATGTTAGACATAGACAACAATGCACTTCAGGTCAAAAAAAATCTTTCTTGAATCTGCAAGTGTGAGGAATCCAGGAAGACATTTTAGGGGCAATTTGAAAATCTTACGTGATGGTTCACTTGCCTTTCAGTCGTAATATTTACAGACTCATTCAATTTGCGCGCCTTTCCTGGTCGATTTTCGCATCGATTCTTTTTCTCCTGGTCAGATTGCAAAACGTATTCAATCTCAAAGTTGACCCTTGCCTTAGGAGAGATTGCCGTGCAGTTCAGATGCTGGCAATAGCAAAACTATTGAAGTGAAGCGATAAAAAAGACGTCCTCAAAAGTCTTCACATGGACCATCGAGAAGTCCTGCTCGTCTCCATCCTGAATATCAACAATGTTTCTTTTGTTGTGAGTTGTGGGTTATTCTCACATCAGTTCAGATGATATTCACAAAACTAATTTGAGGTGACTGTGATACCCGTAGATGTATATCATCCAAAGAAATTCTATCATCAGCTTCTAAGCAAAATAGAAAGTTATCTTGCAATTGGCTCTAACAAATATTGTACAAAACTGGAACTCATGCCATAACTCATAGCGTATCTTATCAATTCAAGAAAAGAGCTAATTCCATGCATGGCGCATACAAATGTTTACAATAGTAAATCGATACGGCGTTAAATTGTAATTTCCGTCCCCCACACCATCATCACCTCCGTCACCTCTGGGCGGAGATTACGTCCTTCTAACCTCGCTGTAATTAGATTAAAGCAGCCAACCATAAAGACTACGCAAAAATACTCTTTTAATAAACAGTCGTCTCTATCATCTAATCTCGATGGAAATTAAAGCCATTGCTTCATGTATAGCTCCCATTTGTACAGATATCTGATATCTGGTAACCTTGAGGGCGCTATTGATCCTAACCCCTGAGTCGTAGTTGCTGAGATGAAACTTTAAAGCAAGATACGCGATGACCTTTATGAGTGTACAGGTAGGTGACTTGTTTGTTTTAGGTTTTATCGTTGCAGAATTTGTCGAAAATAGACCTCGCGTCGGAATGAAATGTATTGCCATTTTTACTGATGTTGATTGTGGTTCGCGGATATTTACCTTTTCATGCAAATCTATGATGAAAGTCTGACACTCGTGGACAGATTCTTGTACTCTGTCTGAAGACTGTCAAGTAAGCCTGGTCTCCTGTTAAGAAGACAATACAAGGCAGCTTTCTCGGCAAATCGACATATGACACCAAAAAAGAAATATCACCTTAAACTTTCATTGCCAAACCTAAAGTTCAAACTGTTACGATCTCACCATGGCAGTATTTATTAAGAGAAGTGATTACTAAGTTATCAGACATGTACATCGTATACCTGTTTGCCTAGACATACTATGTTCAAATATTTCATCTTAATTTTTCAGCTCCCGAAGAAGATGGTGATTACTCAACAATATGTGGTAAGTATAGAAATGGCGAATTGAACGTGTGTATATATATAAATTTATATATGCAGTATAAGTATGGCAACCGTATATGAAGGCAATGAAGAAAAGAAGACATGTAACATGTAATCGCATTTGTGATTGTATGCGTGTGGACAATAAATCTTCTGCAAGCTCCAAAAAGTTTGATACATTTGGAAGTCAAAATGGAGTGCATTGCTGCAATGTATTCTTCTGTGCATTTTCCCTGTCATTTGTGACATCAAAATATGCCATTGTATGTTCCCAGACACATCCCTGTGTGCCTCCCATATGAACGCCGATGATTGTCGAAAGGGTTGCGGACCTGGTTCCGCCAATGGCAGGTGTCAATGGCGATCACAACTCCGAAAACGGATGAGTCGAAGGTCAGTTCTCCAAGTTCTTTGCACGTTCTTTGCACCAGCGAATACGGCGAATTAGCATTTTAGGAAACAATCTTTAACCTCCAATGTTTAAATACTTTGCGTTTTGGAACGCATCTATACAGCGGCGACACCTGTGATGCAGTGTAATGTGAACCAGTCAGAATTGCCTTGAAGAAGATGACAGATGGTCACCGATACGGCGGTCGAATAAATCTCGTAACGTTTTTTTATAGTAAATGCAAGCAGTGCGAAAGTGGCCGAATTTAATGCACAAATGTGTCACTCATTTAACCACCTCTTTACCCCTGGAAGGTTTGCTACATGCTCCCCGGATTTTCGAACGTGCCCAGACTTTGTGTGTGACCGAATGGAACAGGATCATCCTGAGTTATGCCCACAAGATTGCGCTTGTAAGTAGTATTCAAAATATTCCAACAATCATCGTTGGCGTTATTTTGGAGTAGACTATCACCACCGTGAATGATGTATTGTTTGTCCAGGTGAATCGGTTTGTTTGTTTGTTTGTTTTACGTATACTAGTTCTTCAGCAAGAATAACTTTGAAATAACTGTGAGTATACTTAGCATGTTGGAAGATCTTAGCTTCCTGCCACAGGAAAAATCCATTAGAGGATAATGGCTGCTGAGCTGGGGGTCATGGACACAAGTCCCCTGTGAAATGTAAATGTGCCACGAGATGAAACAGTCTTCAGACAAATATATCAAAATCACCTCTTTGTCAGCGGGCCTGGGTAGAATTTACGTCAGAACTAAAAGTTCCTCGGGCACCGCCGTGCCCCCCAAAAAACGGTAGCCGCAGGGTGCCCCATGATATGACCTTACGGCTTCCGCTCCGATGGTACATTTTGCACGGCATAACATCATGGCCATGCGTTTATCACTTGAACGCCACGTGCCGCTCATGTCGGTGAAATTCACTGCAAAGCATTGTTTTCTTCCGTCGCGTCAAGCAACTGGCGGGACAAACATAGTGGCTTTACTATCTTTGTCTAAAGACTACTTTGGGCAGTTGCTGTGCATTTTTTTCTGGTCTACGTTCTTCAAGCATAGCGGAAAAGACTGAAGTGGACGATAATGGGTAACCCTAGCACAATTCTTCATCATATATCTCAGTCTAAATACATGCTCGCACGGTGTTAAATAGGCGGAGAAAAACTTACAGACCATGCATTTTTCTTTTTAGAAGAGCTGATATTTCTTCCCGTGGGCTAAACATTTGGTTCTGTCCGCGCGGTTTGAAGATAGATACGTTTTGAATAAATTGGACGATAACTGATCACGTTACGTGTGTTATGTGTTATTTTAGAGAATGTGAACAATTGATATATATGATTTATGCAGATAAGGACCTTACTTCCATAATCAAGGAGAAACCTTCAAATACATGTTGTAAAGCTTAATGTCACTTGGTGAATGTATGACGTATTGGAACTTTAGATACCATTTTTTCTTTTATATATGTGATCTGTTTATTTACCTGTGTATTTAGTACATGTATCTTTGGTGTCACCATAACAATTATCACCTTCGCAAAGAAGGTTATGTGTGTGTGTGTGTGTATGTGCGTGTGTGTGTGTACGTGTGTGTGTGTGTGTGTGTGCGTGTGTGTGTGTGTGTGCACGCGTGTGTGGGCGCGCCGGCGTGTGTGTGCGTGTTGGGGGGGGGGGGGCGTGTGTGTGTGTGTGTGTGTGTGTGTGTGTGTGTGTGCCTGGGTGGAACATCTTGCTATTTGGTATGTGGGTAGGTGTTGATGAGACATATAAATGATTACATTTTTGGCCCTGGTGAGTTTATAAGGTTTTGCAGCGGAACGTCCGGATTTGATATCTCGTGTTCTGGACATGCTTCGGTCATGATTTTTAAGTGGTAGATAGCTCGGTGGAGGAGAAATTAAGTCGTGTAGGCTTTACGACTTAATCTAATTTAGTGGCTTATTTTTATTGCAGGGGTCGATTTTGTTTCAGATAGGGAGGGGTGTTATTTCACGAAAATGCTCAGATTCAACTTTAGCCCTGATTTTCTAATGCCCCCATGTGTTGGGAATACATTAATGTGAAAAAATTGGAAATCAAGCCCGAAAACCCCCTTCTACCCCGAAAATTACTTTTTGCACCCCGAAAACGTTTTTTTTGCCATAATTCAAAGGTTATCAACTTTTGATTAAGTATAATGTAGATATATGTTCACAATGTAATGGTGTTTCATATGGCATGCCATACAACAAAAGTACTTTGCACTTAAAAAGGTGGAATGTCAAGGTCATATTACAGGTCAAAGGTCACCAAAATGGTAAAAAAATCCTATTTTTGGTAAATCTTCACAATATTCCCACATTTTGTGATGTTAGATGTAGAGAATTTGTTATCGACCCTTTGACTGTTCTGTGGTATGTCATGTCATAAAAGTACTCTGCATTTAATTCATAAAACAAATTCTATGTCAAGGTCAAATTGTGAAGTTAGTATGCACAACTTACTATGTGCACTATAAATACGAGAGTCGCTGTCACAATGGAACCAAGGTCATTCAACATAAGAAGGGTGATACGAACCCACTGACATCATTTAACACATAAGCCACGGAAGTAAAATGTGAGGTTGGTACCTTAAAATGTTTTGGCTCAGGTTCTTTCCTCGTAGAGATAAAGCTAGTTGTGCGTTCATCCCATAGCCTTTCTGGGACTGTAGGGGCAGTGGTTTGTTATCCATTTTATCTGGGGCATGGTATTGGGAGACGGAACCCATCCCCCCCCCCCCTGCCTTTAACCTTCATAACTGATGTCAGGTACCTATTTTTACCCCTGGATGGAGTGAAGAAAGTCGTGTACAGGACAAGAACACAACCGACAGGAATGCCGTGAATCAAACCTCTCGATCTCGTGTCCATCAGCATAGTCACATTTTATGCCACTACCTTTACCTAAGCAGATTTCTATCATTCATCCTAAGTTTGAAAACTGGAGACATTTTGGGCAAAGACAGCCTGGTGACTTTACCATGTCTTACTTTGAAGATATCTAGATAGAGCCAGCTGTTAACTTTAGCTTCCTATGATATAACAGTTGAAATGACAATGGACAGCATATTGAGGACTCTCACTCTCAGCAGCACAAAATTTTCTCTTGTATCAGAAGAGATTGGGAGAGTAGGGAAGCACAGTATTTATCGCGATCCGCACCCCTTCTTGTTGCTCCCATCGTCGTGACATGGCATCTGCGCTTGTCATCATCAACTTTGATTTCTGAAAGGGTGAGGGCCGGAATAGCCTTTCCTGCCTGGCTTATCTGCGAATCGTGGGGTACAGTGCACAGGCCAATTACATTGTCATCACCTGTGTGATACTTCTTACCCTCCTCCGTAGCCTCTTTGTATGTTGACCCTGTATCAGTATTCAGTTCCCTTCGGCGTTCCGTCTCCTTCTGCTGCATGGTCTGGCAAAATCCTTTTGCCTCACATTTTTTTGTTTCATTGATTGCTCCCACTTCCTATAGAAATTTTCCTTAGATTGACCATTGCGGCCATACCATATAGAATGCAAGAATTTAATGTCCTCTTCCCCCAATGCAAAAATTTCATTTCCTCTCCCCCCAAATGCAAGAACTGAATTTCCTTTTCCCCGATCTTGACAAAAATGTTTTCTTGGGACTCCCTTCCCGATTTCTTCTCATAGAAAATTGTCCAACAGCTTTTCCATTTCACCACAAATAAATGACAGTTTAAATTTCATGTCTCACTTCTTTTGGACTGTGTCCTATTCATATTGGCGAGGAAGCGGGTGTGAAGGGCCTGAGTTCTGCAGCCAATGTGTTCGTCACCAATTGTTCTTGTTGCAGAACAACCAGTGGTCTCTTACACCAAGGGCGAGAATCTTCCAGACATAGACCTGGTTTGCTGGACTTTACCAGCCCTTGCCTTCAATAATTTCCTTCTTAAGTGACAAGACACCATCAGGCCTCCCCTTCAAGTTTCTTCTTATCTTTTGACCTTATCAGTGCTGGGCCTGCCAAACTTTTATTACAGTGAATGCAAGTTTCGTCACTGAGTCAAAGCCACATCACATTAAAAACACAATAATGCGATTTGTAGATGTTATTAGAATTTGCCCCCAATCGATGGGCGAGAATGGCTGATATTTATGTTGCAAATATTTTGTCCCTGATGTGATGTGGCTTTGACAGTCCCTAAAAGGCCCCGGGAAATTCCACAAGGAAACCAGATAGCAAAGCACTTGGGACAGATTTTACCAAGCGAGGGATTTTTTTGACAAAAAAAGGTAATGGGCATTTTCATGACCTACGATCTACAATATGGCTTTGACGTTAGATTTTAAGATTCTACAAAGTACGTACTCAACCGATATGACACATACAAAATGATTTGAATGGTCTATCATGAATATAATTGTACATTGTACAAGACCAAAAGTTGGGAAGCTGTAGAATTTGGCACAGAACAGTGCAATGCCATGGCTTGATGCGTTAAGAAAACTTCAGTGGGTTGCTATGGCCTTTCGTATTGTGAATGACCTTGATTCAAATGTGACCGTGACTCTATTTATGGTGAGCATAGTATGTTGTGCCAACTAACTTCCCACATGATTCTGAATAGACTAAAAATACCCCCAACATCATGAATATTTGCGAGAAAATATCGGAAATGGATGGTACATGTGACTAAGCATTTAGTGACTTTTAACCGACAATTGGACCTTGAGATAGAATCTTTTTTATAATGCAGAGTACCTTTATGGCATGACAGACCACTGGTAAGTCAAAGGGTCCATAACAAACATCTTTTTCTACATTGAACTTCACAAAATGCGAGAATATTGTGAAGTTTTGCCAAAATGGGCATTTTTTACCGTTTTGGTGACCTTTGACCTATAATATGACCTTGACACTCCACCTTTTGAAGTGCAAAGTACTCTTACGGTATGGCATGCCTCAGGAAACACCATTAAATGGACCATAATGCACAAATCTACGTTATACCTCATCAGAAGTTGATAAGCTTTGAATGTTGGCAAAAAACACAAATTTTCAGGGTACAAAAAGTAGTTTTCGGGGTAGGAGGGGGTTTTTGAACGAAAATTTCAAAATAATTACATAGGAGTGCTAAGAAAATCTTGTTGCATTAGGAAATTAGGGCTAAAGTGGTATTTGGTATTAACACCCCTCCCTATTTCAGAGTCTGAAAGAGAAATAGTCCAGAGGTTGTTGACCGATTAATTCTTGTGTGTGTAGATAGCTTAGGTGATGATTTACATAATCATATGCTAACTATATAATCAGAATCTGATCAGGGAAGTTTATAAATCCGTTGCATTTCATGATAGAACTCTCAAGCATGGCATATGTAATTGAGAAAGGGATGAATATCCATAGATATCAATCATGCGAATGAAGGTCTAATTTGCAAAATTAATGAGAAACTAGAAAGGCAATATTTGTGAGAGCAAATACAACATCGTTCATCCATTTCCCTCCCCACATCCACAAAAAATTGACTTTTTCAAAAGCAAGTCTAGAATTGAATTTTAACAAATATTCCTCGCATACAAGAATGGACTCCTCCAGCGGCGAATAGACCAACATGTATCATGCAAATTTCTGAATGTAAGAAACTTAAACCGTGCCGAAGATTTCTTCTACGGAAGAATTTCCGCACTCTGATTGTCAAGAAAATTGTGCATTACGCAGCGGACAGTTCTTCGGAACCAACTGAAGTTGTGCAGAAGTTTCAGAAATCTCTGCTGGACACAATGCAAATTTGCTTATTTCGTACTGTAACACTAACACATACGGTACCAGTGATACCACAGTTACAAAACTTTTGCTGACTAAAAGATACACAACCACTTGTAGGGAGGTGAGCCTTTGTGTACTCTTACTCGGCACATGGAAGAGTTAGTGCTCCTAATTGGATTGTCTATTTCAACCAATCAGATCCAGTTTTGAAAATGCATGGCTGTTCTGAAAGGCACTCTCATTGGCTGACCGAATTAGTCCACCTGGCGCCATAGGAATAAAGATGTTACCATATATGGCAACACCATAGAAGGTCATATGAGAAAAACAGCCAATTTTCTCTCCCAAATTCCAAACTTTTAAAGTACTCCCTGGAATACCTGCGTGAATTGAAGACAGCATCTGCTCGAGCCGGTCCAGATATAAAACATCACCTCCGTTACCTCAGGATCTTGAAGCAACGTTGCAGACCGAGAGGGAAGAAAGCCGGGCAACACCTTATACGTAGGATCTGTACAGTTAATGGGAACAGGCCATTGATATGCAAATATGGACCATTCCACAACCAGCTCAAGCCATCCATATGTACAGTTGCCAGTGAATTCCTCCCGGTTCCGGGTGGAAATGACGTGTCCACATCACGACCACTGACCGGTTTACGCGCCCAGATGAACATTCCTGGAGCATACAGGAACACATACCGGCCGACATACCTTCCTCACACTCTACCCATCGTCAACAACAAACTTTTCCGTACACCGGTGAACATCATACACGGACAGATGCAGGTAGTACCAATTGCCCCTGACAACACTCAGAACTCTAGATCTAATGCTAAGTCGAATATACCATGCCAAATTACTACACCATCTGTACTTCTATGCAATGCTCGTTCCCTAGTGAACAAGTTAGATGAATTCCACTCGTTGTTGTTAAGTGAGAATGTTGAGGTTGCTGGTGTGACAGAAACCTGGTTCAGTAATGATGCTCCCCCTGACTTTTGGTCCATAGATGGCTATACTGCGTTTACAAAATCCAGAGATAGACGGGGCGGAGGTGTAGCATTATATGTAAGTGAGAGTATTACTGCACGTCAGATAACGACGGTCACTGTGCCAGATGAGTTAGAATGTATGTGGGTTATGTTAAGGCCCAGGCGCCTACCGAGGAAGATCTCCTCCATTATTGTCTGTGTAGTGTACGCACCACCACTGTGCTCCTATGAAGACACCTTACGACAACACTTGATTGAAACTGTAGATAAGCTAAGAACCCATTATGATAACGCAGGATACTTTATAATGGGCGATTTTAACCATGTTGACATATCTGCAGTGTGTTCTGGTAACGGTCTGCATCAAGTAGTTAATGTCCCAACAAGATATGAGGCAACTTTAGACCTCATTCTGACAAACCTTAACGACTTCTATCATCCCCCCACTGCGACCTCGCCCCTTGGTCGTGGCGACCACAACATCGTCCTACTAAAGCCCAAGCATCAGTTGGTCACGAACAAGACCACCAAGCGTCAGACACGACCCATGACGGAGTCAAACCTCCGATCGTTCGGTCAATGGATAACTCAGTACCAGTGGGATGACGTGTTGGAGGCACAAGGCACACAAAACAAGACCTCTACCTTCTACAGAATCTTAACCCAGGCAATAGATACACACTTCCCCTCCAAAGTGGTAAAGACCCACGCCCAAGACAAACCATGGATTTCCCCAGTGATCAAGAACGCGATCAAGCTCCGTCAGCGTGCGTTCGAGGAACAAGACTGGGCCACATGGTGAACACTCCGAAACAAAGTTCAAAGGGCGATCAAAAGGGCCAAAAGTGAGTTCTACCGGAACAGAGTTCAGAAGCTGAAGAAGGAGAATCCCAGTGCTTGGTATAAGGAGCTCAAAGTCCTCACTGGTACACAGAGGAAGGAGATGGCGGTACGAGTGCAAGGTGTACCTGATAACCCGAGTGATATCGCGAATATCATTAACAACAAGTTTACCGACATCACGACATCCCTCCCACCGCTTGACGTCACCAGATAAGCGAGGAACAAGCAGCACGTGGTTACTGACGGACTTTAGCAAGGCCTTTGACCTTGTTGACCACACCACAGCGATCTGTCACCTCCTAGAGCTTGGAGTCCGTCTGGAAATAGTACCATGGATTGCCAGCTTTCACACTGACCGGAGCCAGACAACTAGATATCAGGGAGCCCTCTCACAGGTGAAACGTCTTACCTGTGGTCTGGCGCAGGGCACGAAACTCGGCCCAATCGTCTTTATTGCCCATGTTAACAAGATCGCCGACAACATGAAGGCGCAGTCGTGGGCATTTGTCGACGACTTAAACCTTGTAGAAGCGAGGCTGATATCACACCCAGTGAAGCTACAGGATGACCTCAACACACTTTCTACGTGGACTGAAACTAATAAGATGAAGCTAAATCCGGGAAAGTGTAAAGTCATGCAGGTGTGCTTTGTCCGGAACCCTCCCCCACCTCCTATTCTCACAATCAACGGCCATGAACTTGAAGTCGTCAGCACTGCCAAATGCTTAGGGGTAACCTTTCAGTCTGATTTGAAGTGGAACGTTCAAGTCATGGAAATGACTAAAAAAGGGAAACAAAGGTTGTATCTCCTTTGTAGGCTGAGACAGTTCCAGCTACCTACACACGACTTACTCACTGTATACACATGCTTTGTACGTCCGGTTCTGGAGTACGCAACACCCCTGTGGCACCCAGGCTTAACAAACAGCCAACGGAGGAAGATTGAGAACATCCAAGTGCGTGCAACTAAAATCATCCTTGGCAAGAACTTCCACAGCTACTCCGCAGCCTGTGAAGCCCTTGGACTCCAAACTCTCGAGAACCGTCGTGTTTCTCTTTGCCTGAGGTTTGCCCAGAAGTTGTACATGTCTGAGCAGTACAGACATTGGCTTCCGCGGTCGAGGGGAGAGATAAGTGACCGGGAGACTAGGCAGAAAAAGAAACTTGACCAGTTGCCAGTCCGCACTGCACGATATTCCGGTAGCCCAATCCCTTACCTTGTCCATCTTCTGAATACCTCATTGTAATTCCAGTATAAGGCCCAGTGTAACCCAGGCAGTTAATTGATCCACCGTTTCATGTTACTTGCTAATACGTGCAGATTAGTCTTAGTCCGGTACGCAACCTTTTAATGTAACCATTGTATGATTTTAAAGCCTTATAAGTATTTTATCATGTGTAATTTGTAATGAACATGTCATTCAGCCTCCAGGCTGCAAGGTGTTCAATGAATAAAACCCCTTATTATTATATTAAAATAAATCGTATTTTGAAGTGGTGTATGTCAAAAATACGACCAAAGTTCTTTTAGCATTTGCTCTATGTACCCACATAGGAAATTTCAGGTCATTCGGCTATAATTAAAGAGCACGTGAGGCCCAGATATACAGATTTGGTCTGAAAATGGCAAATAAAAACCAATAAAATCATTTTAAAGCCCCATATAAAAAAAAAATGAAGAAAAAAACGTCCGGAGGTATTTGTCCACTCTACCTTTGTGCCAAATTTCAGGTCATTTGCCAAAAAATGACAGACATGAATCGATTTGAAGATTTGACAGGAGGAGGAGAAGAAGAAGAAACTTGAGAGAAAACAATATATTGCATCCATACAATGCATCCATACAATGGATGAAATATAGATACAATTCATAGTGGCAACTAATGAGAATTCAGAATCGCAATTCTTTCCAGCAAGTTGGCTCTCGGGATTTCTAGTGTAACATCAATAGCATTAGGAGTGATGGGAAGTCTTCAATACCGCACCTTTTAACGGGCCTGAAGTTCTCACATCCTCCAAAGACAAAGCTGAGTTATTTGCCGAAGTCTTCAGTAAGAGATCTACTCTTGACGACTCCAGTCATTCGCTCCCGAATCTCCGTCTAGGACGCCGACTGACCGTCTTCTGGAAAACTGTTAAATCACTACCTCCAGAGTGTCCGCAATCATTGCTAGTCTCAACCCATCTAAAGCCACTAGACCTCACGGCATCCCTGTCATCGTTCTTCTTCTTCTTCGCTTTACCCTCAAACCACCCTTGAAGGGGAATCGCTGGGGGGGGGGGGGGGGGCTAGGCCTAACAGATTACGGCAGGGCGGCCGCGAGCCCGGCCTTAAGGGCCTCCACTGTCAGGGCTTGGGCCGCGCAGCGGGTTCCACTCTTCAATCGTACGTGGCAAAAAAGGAAAATCTGTAATAGTCAGTTAGTCAGTAAAGTAATTAACCGAGCTTCTCGCCTTCTGTTCACTAGCAATAATAAGTTTATTGCAAATTCCTACCCGAAGGCTATTTGCAAATAATATACTTAAAAGAACAGGGTACAAAATAGGTATAAAAGCGGCTAAACTAGATTATACAAACGGAATTGTCTATAACTAGTGAAGGTTTTGACTTCTCTTCTGTGAGCAACCGAAGACATAATGTCCCACCTTTTCTATAATTTGTGGGTTTTTGGTAATTAAAATAAGAATATTCTTTTCTTTGTCTTTAAGCTTAGAGAAATTCGGATAATTTTTTGTGTTCTGAATAGACAACTCATTTCGTGCATTATCATGAAATGAACAGTTTGAAATAAAGTGCATTTCGTCTTCCACGGCATTTGTCCTGCAATACTTACAAAGTCTTTCGTATATTGGTAATTTTCTAAACCAGCCTCTTTCTATTTCAAGAGGATGAGCACTGACTCTAATTTTGCTAATGGCTGATCGCAGTTCAAAATCTGCAAGATCACGATATCTCTCTATATTGGACATGGTTTTACATTTTGCATAAAATCTTTACTTACCGCTGTCGGTTAACAAGGTATAGAAAATTATTATATATATATTGTAACAATGTTCGTCTACGGGTATTCGTCGGAAGACTTTGCTGTAGGTGGAGTGCGTCCGCTTGAAGGATGTGTGTAGTTTTATCAATTTGGACCAGACATAACCAGAACTTAACATATATCTATATGTAATGAAATTTACCTAATTCTGCTCTACATGCCACATTGCTACTACTGCAATGGCCATTGCAATGGCCATTGTGGACTATCAAGCATTTTGGTTATATTGCTGGTATATCTAAAGTCGCCAACGGTCATTCACGCAGCTCTGGGTTGTACCTTTTCTAACGCTTGTGACCCATTAGACGTAAAAGGGGCCCCACCCAAACTGTTGCACTGTACTCTGTCGGTCGCACCAAGTTCTCAGTGAAAGGATTTTTATCATTCAGTCTTCTTCTTGGCTCCATGTGGAACATAAACCGGAAGGAATTTAATGACGGAGCTAAACGATCAGACTAGAAACAATGGGCTGTGCAACAAAAGAATATGTTTCTTCTTGATGATGAGGAAACTTAAGGCTTCTTTTTGTCCTTATAAGACGAAATCTCTGGACTTGCCAGGATGAATGAAGATCACACACCGGCCCGAGGGGTGGGTGCTGCGGCGGGACCGTGTCACTGTGGAACCCCGCGGAGCTGCATCTGTGCACCCGGCATAACGGGAGAAGCAAGTCAGTACTCAGAACAAGCTATTTCTATGTAGACAATGCCGGAAGAGTTGAATAAAAAGTGTATGATGGAAATGAAAGGATTATTGTCATACACTAAACGGTATGGAATGGATAAGATGAATATAGAGAAAGAAAACTGTGATATTTGTCAAGAATGTCTAGATTATCACCTCCAGTCGTGATAAAACACGATTTCAAGTAACACAAATGCTTTTTTGTAGGCATTCCATCCATCAAGACGCCAGAAGATACACAACAGGAGCCAACACGGCCTCCAGATAACGCTATCTACAAACACGCGACTAGTAAGAATAAATCTCCAGAAGGTACGACAACCATTATGGCATATGTGTGTGTTAGTGTGGGGTGCGTACATCACTATGTTTGGGAAAATAAGATACATGTTTTGTACACCAGTTCGTCGTCAAACCAACTAAGACGTCAGGTTAACACTTGACGACAATTTGTACCACTCAATGGAGATAACTGAGCTTTCTTGGATAAAACCACCTTTTCTGCTTCTTCATCGGATCATCTGCAGAACATACCATGATCCTAACTAGTTGATAGCCAGGGTTCAGCTGTTGTAAGTAGCTGATGTAAGCTTGTCTTGAGCATGAAATACTAACCAAAACGTGGTGTGCTAGTTGGAAGAACTATATCACATCGAATTTGCTAACGTATACTAAAGTGAACAAACGATACCAAATGAGAGTAGAAAACATCCAAGACTATACGTCGTACTAGATCTCTATGTCAGAGACTGTAGTTGTGTTTTTTTTGGCTCACATCCAGGACTATTAGGCCAGTCTATTAGATCTTTGTCTTTAGTTGCCAAATTGATGCTCGTGTTGATGACATCCATAAAATCAAATCAGTGTGGCCTTTTCTGCATTATGGCTATATCGAAACATTGCAGCATAGGATACATCAAGACCATTTGATTGTCCTTTTAGTGCCTGACAAAATGATTGCATTAGAGAAACTTGGTGGTTAGGTCATATGCATACTCTAAAGACACCGCTCACGTGTAACTCATGATTCAAAACAATTAACTTATTTGTCCCAATCAGCTGCTAATATCTCCATGAAAATGGAGGTTTAGTTTTTGGCCTATCTGTGGGATTGCTTGTTTGTTTGTATTTCCCGCTATTTATGGTCAGCATGAATTAAGAATGGATTGTGATGATATTTGGTATGTGGACAAGTCTTGGAAATAGAAAGGTCAAGGTCAAGTTTGCCCCCCCTGGTTTATGACCTTGATACTGCAGCAGAACTTTCGTTTTTTTGTATCCTTTGTTCTGGACATGCTATGGTCTTGAATTTTGGTGGCAGCTTTTTGATGTAAGGTAAACGTAATGTAGGTTTGGGTCTCCTAGCAGCTTGTTCTGGAACTGCAGGGACGGTTGTGCTAAAATCTTTCAAGGATTCCATTATATCCATTATGCAGATAGCTTAGACAGAGATGAACATAATAAAATGCAAATTATGACTTAAGCTGTATAATCAATGAGGAAGATCTATAATTGCAGTGTTTTCCATAAGACTTTAATATATATCATATATGCGACATGTGGAAGATAGAACATATGCAACTAGAAAGGCAACATTTGCAGGAGCAAATGCAACATGTATCGCCCAGCCCATGTTAAACCTTCTCAATTGCACATAACTTGAGTAGGACACAACAATAACAACACAAGGATGGGAGCCAGGGAGTAGTGAAGTTGTGCCTGTCTGCACCTGTCAGAGTACTAGTAGTGCCCCTAATTAAATTGACTATTTTAACCAATCAGGTTGAGTTTATAAACCGTGTGTATATTACAACGCGCTCTCTCATTGGCTGACCGAATTAGTCCACCTGGCCAGATGAATAAAGATGTGACATAAAGTTCAGTGACCCCATATGAGGAAAATAGCCGATGTTCTCCCCAAAATACCCTCTAAAATCGTATTTTGAAGTGTTGTATGCCAAAAGTGCGAATAGGATTCTTTGAATATTTGTTCAATGTACCCCCATAGCAAATTTCAGGTCATTTGGATGTAATTCCAGAGCAAAGGAGGCACAAATGTACGGTTTTGGTCTAAAATGGCCAAAAAAACCTCAATAAAATCATTATAAAGGCATTAATAAAAATAAATTAAAAAAACGCCCGTGGGTATGTGCTAACTCTACCTGTACACCAAAGTTCAGCCCGTTTGGCCCAGGGACGGCCGAGATGGATCGCTTTGAAGATTTGACAGGACGAGAAGAAGAAGAAAGAAACATAACCGAAGAAAATATGTATCGCCCATACCTATAGTGGGCGAGACATAAATACCAATTATGCAATTAAGGAAATTATATTATTGTGACATGTGTAAACACGGTTCGAAAGTCGGGGTCCTAGTACTAATAGGATATGTATTTTTTTAATGGCGATACCTCCCTTTGAAAAAGGAACTTTAATAAACAGAAAAATAAACTATTTTGTCAGTACCTTGTCCACTATATATCTGCTACTAAAGTGGCCTCCATGCAGTATTCAATACTTTGAAGTGAATTCGTTATTACATGTTCCAGCTCTGCATTGGCTTTGTTTGATTTCCCTTTACATTAGAAATTAAAGTAATGAGTATGTTACTTCGAAAGACATACAGAAAAGAAAGTTTTCTTACATATATTTTATATTGCTGTGTTGTAGCAAAATTTACTACTTGAGAAATTAACATTTGACAATGCTATTGCAGAAAAGAAACAGAGCATACCGACATGCCCATTTGGCTGCCAGTTGGCTATCGGGCTTGGAGTGGCTGTTGCTGTGTCAGCCGCCGTAGCTGGCGTCATTTTGTCTCGGCGGTTAAGCAAGGCCCCGCCACGTGACGCCCAGGAGGACGATGATACTCCAAACTTTGCTGTCCCGTCAATGTACGTGAACAGTACCTACAGATACCGACGTCCTTCCATTTGGGACCCACTATTCCCAGACACAGTTGTCGCCAGTGGTGGATATTACCCTCTGTCTTGGGTGAGTGTAACTCTTCTTCGTCATTCCCATGAGATGATATTTACTGTAGATGGTAGTTCGGCAACATTGGGCTGAAGAGTAAGGTATCAGTGCAGTTATAGCACATGGTATTATGCATGGTAGATAGAGTTGTGCTCTTCATATCTCTCTAAGTGTATTGGCAAAACATGCTTCGAAAATTAGCTCATAAATCACATCGCTTTACAAAAAAAATTCATTAGCCTGAAAGCTGATTTAATCATTTCTATAGTTAGTGTCATTAGGTAAGTACGGAATGCTGGAGGTAAAATGGCATAAATCAATTTTTTATCTTCAATTCATATAATAATGCGACCTTAACGACTAGACAAAGATATCTATTTCTATAAGTCCACTTAACGTTATTCTTAATGCTCTTGATGCTTAATGCTAGAGGAATATAAAGATTACTTTTAAAATGTGTTTAAATCTCAACTACGAATAACGTCTAGCATGCTTAAATATCTTACTTGGTGCAGTGTATAGTACTATGGGTCATGTACCTGGATTAAAGGAATAGAGTGAAATATGTCTTAGAGCAAGATTGTCTTTCCTTTAGTTGAAATGAATAGGCTATATAATGGCACGTAAATCTCCCGCAGGTTGACGCCAAGTGGGAAATACCTCGTGAGAACATCGTTCTAGGAGAGACCATCGGTGAAGGCGAGTTCGGCAAGGTTGTGAAAGCTCAGGCCACTAACGTCGCCAATGTCAAGGGCGTTTCCACCGTGGCAGTCAAAATGTTAAAAGGTTAGCCAACTGCCAAAAGATATGAATGTATGAATGACTGACTGACTGACTGACTAACTGACTGAATGAATGAATGGCTTTTAAGTGATAGATTTATGCAAGAGTATCAATGCATCACTGAAATTATTGCTTTCATGCATATATTTCTATGCATATAAGCTATGGGCTAGGTACAGCGGAAAACCAGGTGATTCAATGAACTTCATCCTCTCTACCTACTGAAGCCTGTCTGCATCCACAGATTATGCTTCTGCATCCGAGATGCGTGATCTCATCTCAGAATTGGAGCTCCTGGCGCAGGTGTCGCATCCCAACGTCATCAAGCTTATCGGGGCCTGCACAGAACATGGTGAGTTTACTACCGTAACGATTAACAGATGCGACTTTGAAAATTACTCGTCAGAGGACCCGAAACAATCAGATGTTTGAACTACATGTATGGACTCAAAGTTTTAGAAACAGCTGCAGCAGCCGCCTTAACGCTGAAGTTCATTTCAAACTGTACTGAATGTTAAACAATCAGCAAATAAAAGATATCATTTTGAATATATTGATTATGCTGTAAATAATATTTCTTCAACTTATTTTCCTGTAGGCCCTGTCTACGTCATTGTGGAATATGCGAAGCATGGTTGTCTGCGGGACTTTCTCCGCAGTAAAAGAAAAGACGCCGTTCTTTTCTTGGATGACGACTTCCCGAACATAAACAATGACGAGGATAGTCTGATGCCAAAGGACCTACTATCCTTCGCGTGGCAGATAACTAAGGGTATGCAGTATTTAGCTGAAATGAAGGTTAGTAAAGACCTTTGGAGACTTATACAATTTTCAAACCTGTTAGCTCTTAGATCAGTGTCTTCAGATACAATGAACATCCGGTAGGGTGTAGACAGAGCTAGATTATCTTAGCGCATACGTGCACCATAAATGTTTTTTGTTGCTGGATAACCTTTCGTACAATCCTTTCTAATGTCAAAAATACCTGTTATGTCAGTAGGCTACTGATATTGAATACCTCGTTGTTGCTGTTAATGTTTGCCATCTTTAATTTCTACATCAATATTCCTGATCGCATGGACTAAAAATGTCAACTGGATTTTGTCTCAAGTCGCGGCGATAATGCGGCTAGATAGAAAACCCGGCATTTTTGTCTGTTGAAATTTCATGATGAAACACAAATTGCCTTTGTGATGTTCGATACTAGTGTGATTTCACAGTTGGTGCACCGGGACCTGGCTACCCGCAACGTGCTAGTGACAGACAGGTACGTCATGAAGATATCAGACTTCGGGCTGACTAGAGACGTGTACGAGGAAGACGCATACATGAAGAAAAGCAAGGTGGGAAAATACTTACATAACAACAATTTAGGAACCGTATTTATGGATAAGTATGTACTTAACTAAATTACACCTTAAGCAAATTCATTTTCAACCTGCCACTATCACATAAATTCACATGGAAGCGGAATACAATTTGTAAATTGTGTTCACCACTAACACACTTTGGATGTGGAAAAATGTTGACCCCTGGCCGACTCATGTGCGGATGGAGCGTTTGAAAATAAATCAAGCCAGCGCAAAATATGTGTGCGGCAATGCATGTAGCAAGTACAAGAAAGTGTGAATGCCCAATGAGTCCATCTTGTGTTGTTCTTATCTATGTTTGATGGCCTTAGGGAAATATGGCGCTATGAAATAAGTAATATGTATATCAAATCTTGTATTTCCTTTGCTATACTAGGGGCGTGTACCTGTGAAGTGGCTGGCTATCGAGTCACTATTTGACAATATCTACACCACCAAAAGTGATGTGTAAGTTTTTCTTTTTGTCTCCTACAACCTGTCACCTGTCTTCATGCATTTGCATTGTCTTTATACACCATGAACGCATGTGTTTTTGTTACATATGAACCAGAATCACAGAATTCATGTCCTTAACAGGTGGGCGTTTGGAGTGCTCCTTTGGGAAATCGTCACCTTAGGTAGGCAAAACCTTTTGTATGTTTAGCGTATTCTTACTATTTTTGGCGTCGCTCTCAGGGAGCGAGCCTAATGGTATAGTATTGTGTGCAGTTTCTAGGAATTGTACGAGACTTTGTCCACAGGCATCATAAGAATGTTTGTAATGTTAATAAGCAGTGCAAAGGATAGAAAGTGGGTTATGCAGCCCCCCAACCCCCCCCCCCCCCCCAGAGCATTCGTCCTAGAAAACCTAGACAGGGAACGACATATGTCAATCAGATGTGTCAGGCTTATGACATTGTATAAATGACCAATTTAAGACCTCAGACCTACTGTAATATTATTTTTTTCTAAAAATGTGTGTGGCTGTTATTTAGATGTCTTAATGCTGGTCCTTACAACCATTTAATGTCTTTCTTCTGGGAACGGGTCATAACTGCATCAAGTTTGTACTGATAAAGATTGTGTACACGCTGCTTCAATTCCCTAAGCAGAATAGTTAAATGGCATTAAGTTCATTAACCACATACATGACTGTTGTGCTCTGTGGTCTATGGATGTTTAGTTTAAGCGCCAGATTGAAGTAGGATTGAGACTGTCAAATGTGACTCCAACATGCTTTATTCTGTATCCTAGCATGGGTGCTAGGGGGTGACGTCATGGGGTCATAGGTGAATTTATTCTGCCTAGTGATTACATGAACATGTAATATCCCTCTTTCTAATAAAAGAAAATATGAAATCTTTTTCTATTGTCTTGTGCACTTATTTCGGGATGTGTTATTCGCTACATGGAACATGTTGAGTCTACTGTATGTCAGTGCTTTTAAACTTGTTAAAGGGTTTATGGAGGTGAAAACTACGGCGCAATCGTGTCTGTTCATCGGCGCCCGCCATCTCGCCTTATCAACATATTTAAGGTAAAGGCAAGATGGCGGACGCCGATAAACAGACACGATCGCGCCGTAGTTTTCCCCTTCTTAAAGCACTCTCACAAGCTCATAGAGCACGCACATTTAGTAGTCACAAAGGGGAAACCTCCTTAAACATGTTCTTTGTAGCGTGTAACATGTTCTTTTTGTTTGGCGCATATTGTGTGAGCGACCGATATTTTGTGGAGCGACCTGGGTATGCTGCATTGGAGCAAGAACATCGTCCTTCGAGTGGAATGAAAACATTTTAAATACGTAAGATTTGCTTCGTGTTTCACCTAAATGATTGCATAAAAATGTTTCCAGAGCGTCGTATAAGACTTTTGCCCCATGTACACTGCATATTGGACTCGGGTGAGGTGTTCAAACCTGGATGGGGTCGGATGAGGTGTTTAAGCACACCCTTATTCTAGTGAAGCTTAGTAGGAGCCCCAGTCACTTTTTAGGTGTCTGCTTCTCTTCCTCTCGACTTCCTCTACTGTGGTAAGGGAGATATCATACATTGTCATTGGCCAGGTCATTTTGGGCAGCAGTCCGTACTGGTAACAGCCTTGTATTCTCCGGGCAGTTTTCTTTCCACTATTGCTTTCACCCCCAGTTAACTTTTCTGAATTCTAATTCTCCCTGTGACACGTCAAACTTCTTACCGACGCTGTTTATCGATTGTTCTGTTACTGACAGAATTTTCTCTCATTGAATTTCCAACTGAATCATGTACGTTGCTCACTATTTCTTTCCTCTGTACCAGTACTACTAAATGGTATCACCTAGAGTGTGCATCCAGTTATGCCCCCCCCCCTTACAGACTTTGCGAAGCCTTTGTGTTCCCGCTGACCATAAAATATGAATCTTTTTACGTTTTGTGTTTTTGTGTGTCTTTTAGGCATGCTTGCATGATATAAGATTCAAGGGTAACACAAATCAAATTTAGTACGCAGCAAGGCCGCCAACGTGCCGCGGGTCCAGTGAGATAGGGGCTGTATGACTCTACATGCCTGTCGACACAGCATGACTGCATGCATGATAACATTATTTGCAACAACAACATCAGGTATGCTTATCTGAGATAAGATCCAAAAAGACGTCCACAAAAACAATTCTGACGTCACGTAACGTTGCTGGCTTGCTACTCACTGCCAACATCACTCTTGTGTCCAGGCGCTACTCCCTATCCTGGCATCCCGCCCGAGCGCGTGTGTGAGCTGCTGAAAACTGGCTTTAGGATGCTCCGACCTACTGGCTGCAGCGAGGAACTGTGGGTTATTCAGATTTTTCATTCCGTAAAAGAAGTTTTCTTACCTGTGTGAGAGATAGTTTCATATCGTTTTTAGGAGTACTTTTGTCTGTCTGCTTCTCTGTCTGTTTGTGTTTCCGCATACTTTGGAGAAATATACACAATGGATGGATTGCATGTGATCATTTGGTATATGGGAATACTAAGGTCAAGGTCGATTTTCGGTTTATTACAGTTATCGACTCGTTCGACCGATCAATAATGTAGGGTGAAGATTCTTTTTGTAGCACTTTTCGTTGTGTCAAAATGTTTACCATATTAACATACTTCAATTCTTCTGTAAATGAATAACAAAATAGAACAAGGAATCTTAAATCGAATCAAACAGTATAGCCGACATCCCCACTGTAAGTGGAGCCACCCACAACCCTTTTAAAGGTAAATAAAATTACCAGATGATGTTGACCGATCAGAAGGAGGACTGGTATACACATGACATTGACCAATCAGAAGGAGAGATACATGTCACCCAGCAGAGGAGAAAGATCATGAATTGAGTAGAGTGGAGTACATTTGAAAAAGATTTGACATACCAAGCTTGCAATGTTACAAAATTTTGTCGGAGGAAAATTTGTTTTCAAAATGAAATCTGTAATCTTCTTATTATGAAGATGACAAAGGTAAATTTTGAAATGCGTTTCTCAAAAATCAGACAAATGTATTTGCATACATAGTACCAAAGTTTCACAGTCGACTGGTGATGATGATGATGATGATGATGAGTACCAAAGGATCCACGCGTCATACAGGAATTCGTATGTCTTATATGGGTCAGTTTGGATAGGACATATGATGTTAATGACTCGATCACGTGGTGATTTTACTCGGTGTGTGATCAGGCCGTGTGGCACCATGTCCACCTCGGAGCGGGGTCATTAACCCTTAATTGTGTGTATTTCTGACGATATAACTGGAGAATACCTGGGAGGATTGTCTTAATATTTGGTATGTTGGTATGTATTGATAAGAAGACCTCAAAATGATTAGATTTTGGGCCCCTTATTGGCTTTCTAAGGTAATGAATTGGAAGTTGCTGTTGTGATATCTCGTGTTCTGGACATGCTATGTTCATGATTTGTGAGTGGGAGATAGCTCTTTGGAGGCAAATTAAGTTTGGGTGTCCCTCAGTGGCGTTGCAGGTGGCTATTCTGTTTCAGACTTTGAAAGAGAATAGCTCAAGACGGAGATGACGGATCGTCATGAATTTTGGTATGTAGATAACTTAAGTAAGCATTAAAATAATCAAGTAAATGTGGACATTATTAGACCTAAATCATGCAAATGGGGGCCTCATTTACCTAATTATGAGGAAATGCTAGCCTGTTTTGCTAAGATACAACTTCATACTTGAAAAAAGTTAGTTAGAGAAGATGACCAACTAATGTATCACATACAAATGAGGACCTTATTTATATAATCAATGAGAAACATTGATGACACGTCCCTCGAAAAGGTTAACATAACATAATTTGTCGAATGTGTGAGGTCGAGGAGTTCTAGTCATATCTATGTCATTGTTCTTATGCCCTTGTAATATTCCTCCTGGCAAAGATTGCAAGCATCTTATTCATTGCAGTTTTATTGTGAAAAAAACATTGTAATCATAGAATATCTTCCTTAATTGTGCAAATAAAACCCTAACACTTTTGTATAATATGCTGTTTGAAAGGTTTCATTTTTAAAAAGACGCCCACCTGCCAAAAAAAATCAAGATGTGAGTTGAAGTATTGAGTAATTCATTTGTGTAGGTACGCTATCATGTTGAAGTGCTGGCAGGAGAACTCCGAGGCGAGACCTACATTTAGCGAGCTGTGCACAGAGCTGGACTGTATGCTGTCCAAGAACAGGGTAACTTTAATTACTTACTTTCATAGGTATAGAAGACACAATTGTTGACCTCTGTAAGATAGCAGCTGAGATCAATCGTAAAGCGTGGCGGAGAGGACAGATTTTAATACGTAACAGAGCATAAATTTTGTCCATTCCGCAACATGAGTTGCTTTGGTACTATGATGGTTACAGATTACATGAACGTCACCACAATGGTATAGAGCGCTTTTAGGCAGTATGCTTATAGACGTTGCACTGATCCGAACTCTAATTAAGATATAAACTGCCAGAAAAATATCAAAAGGGACGCGAGAGTTATCAGTAAGGCCATATGTGATCAACTTAACTGTTTCTGTACTTCCCGTATCAGGAGTACCTAGCTATTGTTCCCGACACCACGAAGGTCTCCGATGTAAAGAACGGCAATGTCAATCAGTGGGTAGCGGATTCGCTGGCACACATTCAGCGCGGTAAGGTCTTCCTGACTCATATTTATAGCTACCCAGTATAGACCTAGTATAGTCTTTTTTCTTTAAATGTGATCTTTATATATATATATTGTTATTTTGCATGATTACGGGTTGCCTTCAGGCAGAAAGGCGTCAGCCTACATACATGTGCTTAGTGCATCGACCAAACTACCAGTAAGTTCCTTTAGGCCACAGCAAGTAAATTTTATTGATGACATCCTCGGCAGACTCCAAATTTAGTGTGCGCGGGCGACCCCCCCCCCCCCAAGATATCCACATTTTCAAACTTGAATGCCATAAAGCATGTAAAAAGAATTGAAGCGATAAAACATGGTATTATAACCTACAAGTCTTTTATCCCTGTATTCAATAAAACAGTAACTAACACTGATGTCAACATTAAAATCATTCTAAATTTGGATCCGGGCTTGTATTGCACATTAAGAACGCAGACACAAGGTTTCCCGTACACTAGGCACGGGAGTCTCCTAAGCCAGGCGGCAGACTGACTGCGTCTAAATAATGCTGGCTCTGTTCACTTCGTCTCAACTGAAATTCTCTCCTGACTGTCTGCCTGAATTTTCGTGCCTCGGAAATCCGCCGTCTTTTTATTCTGTCTTCAATAGACAAACAGCTAGACAATGGTCTACTCAAACCGCGTAACATTAGTTACTTCATCTGACCCTGTTATCGGATTTGTTAGTACTTCGCTTCATTCAAGAAAAACACATCGGATTACACGTTGTTGATAATAGTGGCACAGCAATTACAGACTAATTCCAATTATAGGGGGTTTGGTATGAGGGCTGCACTGTCCTCTTGCAAGTTGGTGACGAGGAGCAATCTTATTACAGCTTGCATACACAATAATTGTGCAACACATTTGCACCGATTTTCACAATTCCTACATGTACAAATGCCTTTTTTACGGCATCTAGAACGTTTTTGCAATGGAACTGACAGACGTTTGAAACATATCGTCCCGTTTTCGGCATATTGACCATTGCCAAAGGGTAAAAAAACTGTTGTTTTTTATTTCAAAATTAGGCCAAAATCAATGCGCGCGCTGATGTCATCCATAAAATTTATTTGCATTGACCTTATGGCAAAAAAATAGAACGTTTAAAAAATAACACCTGCTTTTGGCTATTACAAGAGTACCTTATTCTTGATTAGATGCCATCATCAATGCTGCGCACTCTCTGGAACTATCTGGACACTTTCTCAGAACAATAGCGGTAAAAACATTAGCAATTTCTTGTACTATGTTACGTATGAAATTAATTGGCTTTACATGGATTTCATAGATATACGGGGACAAGATGTCTGTTTCATATCTGGACAAAAATATTATACTTTTCTCTTCTTTTTCTTTTGTTGTGATAAAAGACAACGTAAAATTTCTAAGGCATTCATGAAATGAATATGTAACGTTTTACATATCCGCATGCGCAGCTAGTGCAAGTCTTAGGGCCCTGTCACACTTGTGCGTATATCATGTCCGTGTGAGATGCGTATTAACATTTTTGTCATACGCAGGCGCACGCACAATACGCACCTAATGCGTATCTCAACCGTTTTGTGAACGTTTTAGATACGCAGGAATACGCAAGGCACGGCCCAGTACGCCTGATAATTTTTGAACTAACCAAAACTTTCGTGCGAACGCTGTTACGCAGCTCTGACGTTATAAATACGCAGTGAATCTGTCCGGCATCGGTCGAGTGCGGTACGAGCGCGCTATGTGTTTGCGCTTCATACACGGTAAAACGCTTCTCTTGAGGCACGAGCTCTGAGCAGCGTACACATAGCTTACTTGCAGCGCAGATACAACGCACGACGAACGAACGTAGAGCAAATAGGGAATATATGTCACGAATTAGTGCCGTTCGTCATGCGATCGGGCAGCGCATTGCACGCATTAGCAACGTATGCCAAACGCGCAGATAGCGTGTGGATAGCGTGCACATAGCGTACTCGACGAACATCCCGTGTACATTCCACATTTGCTATTTAATTGGTGGGGTCGGGTGTTTAATTTACTTATGGGCAGAGAGGAAACAAACACAACCTTAATAGTGTACATAACTTTTAATGTAAACAATCATTGAAATGCCCCACACAGCTGTGTCCCTTTTACACTCACATACAAGTTATACTTGTCGTCACTTGCATGTGGAGGAGTCCTCTAATAACAGTTTACGTAGTCGAAGGGCCAATGCTCTAGAGCACGCTTATTTTGTTAAAACGCTAAAACGACGCAACGCGCCTCTCCCGTGAAAATACCCTCTATTAGGCTCTACTTTAACACTCCTAGCAGACAGTTGCTTGACTGCAGGTCTATAAAATTTACTCAAAGAACAAGCTAGGATGCGTCCGACGGTGGCCAACTTATTGATGTTAAATGAGTAACACTATAAGAAATTATCCACTGAACATTGCGAATTTTACGACATTTTTGTTGACTTGCAGCAAGAATGTAGCGGTCATAAATATTCTTGAAAATCTCTGTGCTGATTTCCAGAAACCTTACCTTTCATTTGAAATATAGCTTATTTTCGACTTGTCTATAGGGGAGCACAGCACCTGTATAGAAAATGTTAACTCTGTTGAAAAACAAGACACGGCGCCTCGCGCGTTCCGAACACAATTGGAACGCGTCGGCGGAGCAGAAACCACGGGACTTGATGTTTATCTTTGTCACGGCGTTGTAAACACCAATAATTCACTAACCCTCTAATGATTTGTATGTTGATTCTCTCAAACTTTAGCTTTCCATTGGTAAGTGGTTTGATGTTGATTTAAATAGTTGAGTACACGACGTAGAATACTGAAAATGTTCACTCCGTTAGGAAGACGACGCACCTAGCGTTCTACCTCCGCGCGCGGTCGCTCTCCGTGCAATCATGGAACTTCGCGGTCAAAAGTTTAACGGCGTTGTAAGCATGTAAAGTTCATGAATCATCGTGAGAATTCGTGAGCTAATTTTAAGAAAGCATGTTTTTCCTTTCATATATAGCTTATTGTCGACTTGAATATAGGAAATGTTCACTCCGTTATAGAGACACGGCTCCTCGCGCGTTCTACCCCGTGAGCTTGAAGCCAATGAACCTGGCCGTCTTGTTTTTATCGACATCGTAAGCACGTAGAGTTCCTGAAACCTTCGCAAACGTGTGTCATGATTTCCAGGAACATTACTCATTATATTAAATTTGATCATATAGCTTTTTGTAGATTTGAATGGTTGATAGCACAGTAATGTTCGCTCTGTTAAAGATGCGGCTCCTTGTGCGTTGTACATTGGAACGCGGTCGCTCAGGTAATTTCGATAAGCCTGTTCTGTATAATACGTTTGTCTTCCCGGTGATTACAATGAAGCAGCCCAACTCTCCTCTCGTTAGAGTTGTTCACACTCAAAGACATATATAAACAGGTGCAGGTCAACTTGAACATTTTGTTTATACATGTGAAGAGCAGTCAGCTTTGTGATCAACATCATACTCAGTTTGTAATGGGTTTTACGCGTACAGATATAGATGAAAAGTGGTTCTGCTGACCGTGGAAATAATCTACTGATTGTGAAGACACTGAGCTGTCACAAAGTGCGTAAAGTATTCAATCACATACATGTTTACTTGTTAACCACAGACTTTATTTAGTTTGTGTTACGCCAAATCCACTGTCCGAGAAAGTGACTGGCTCCTCCCTGACCGATGTTGGGCGCGGGCCTTTATAACACCCCCACAAAACTCCTTTCTGCTGTACGTAGTAATTCCTGCCGTACCCGCTACAAATTCGTGCTGTGTCCGGTGATTTTTGCCGTACCCACTAAAATTTCCTGCTGTACCCGGAAATTTGTGTCGTACCCAGTCCTTTTGCGTCGTGTCCGGGCATCGCACGGCCACAGTGTGTAGTCCCTAGAAAGGTGTGTATAAAAATCATGTACGCCAACAATGTTGGCAAACTTTCCTGTCCACCTTTCCCGTGGGGTAGCGACCGTTGGGAGCGGACTAAAGCTACCAACACTGGACCCCAGGCTATATGTACAAATCAATATAACGGGAGAAGACCTAGTAGGGTGGGGAAGGTGGATGGTGTGTGGTTGTGAGGCAACTAAAAGTCCGGGTTTATAGCTGACCCAACTTCAAGCCAAATTATCAGGAGAAATACATTTATAAATAAGAGTTAAACCACAAAAAGGGCTCAAACTGGTCCTTCTCTTCCTGATCCCACCGCCATCACCTGCCCCGGTGTAAACTGTTAAAAAGTCAGAGGCTTACCTAACCTGGTTTCTCGTGCCCGTGCTACTCGTGCCAAGGGCGTTCGATCTTCTGCCCGTTTAGAAAAAAAACCGGAAGTAGAATCGAATATTCGATGCTTGGCCCTTCGACTACCATAACTACTGATATCAACGCAACCAAATACAAAGGGTAAATAATGGCTCTAAATGTCATAGAGGGTTCCAGAAGTAAAACTAGCGTCCCCGTTGCACATATACAAAAAGTCCTACTTGTCTTTAGTTGCGGAGGCGTCTTCCCATGGCACTTTATGTGAAGCCCCTGTCACACTTGTGCGTATATACAAGTCCACATGAGTTGCTTATTTTTAAAACATGTTTTTGGTTTAGGTTAAGTTTGCAGCCGAATAAGTGATTTCTTAGGTTCGATCACTAGGCTCCACAGTGAAAGTAGAAAACAACTGTTTCCCCGCAAGCCTTACTTAAACCAAAAAAAAAAAAAAATTAATACACAACTCACGCGCACTTGAATATACGCATAAGTGTGACAGGGCCCTAACTACTAAGGGCCCTGTCACACGTGTGCGTATATTCAAATGCGTACGAGTTGCGCATTAACATTTTTTTAGGTTTAAGTAAAGTTTGCGGGGAAGAAGTTGTTTTCTGCGTTGACCCACCGCTGTGCAACGTAGTTATCGAACCATGGAAATTACTTCTTTCGCTGCAAACCTAATCTAGACCAAAAACATGTTAATGCGCAACTCATGCGGACTTGAATATACGCACAAGTGTGACGGGGCCTTAAGGCCCTGTCACACTTGTGCGTATATTCAAGCGCGTTTCAGGTTAAGTTTGCAGCCGAAGATGTTATTTCCTTGGTTCGATAACTAGGCTGCACAACGGTGTGTCAAAGTAGAAAACAACTTCTTCCTTGTAAACTTTACATTAACCCAAAAATTTTCATGCACAACTGAAACGCACGTAAATATACGCACAAGTGTGACAGGGCCCTAAATATAAATACAACCAAATATGCTCGTAATTCGATTAGCGTTAGTCGGACGTGCGGCATGCGGTCGGCAGACGTTGTGTGCGTCCGGAATGCGCTCAGCATACGCACCTGATACACAGCTTTTCGCTGCAAGGATAATAGTATTGCGTACTTCATATGCAAAACATACGTGTCTCATATATAATGGATGCGCTGAATGCGTTATTCATACGCTATATGTGCGCCGCGCATAACTCAAGAAATCTAATATTTTGAGCGTACTGTCAAAGTTTCATACGGAACCCACACGGAATTGCTTATACGCACAAGTGTGACAGGGGCTTTACTCCCTACATAAGAGGGATTTGAGCAGTCAACAATATTGGCATGGTTTTGCTTCAGTAATAAAACAAT